>NC_136844.1:399239-476354 GCF_951394365.1 Tetrao urogallus | reverse complement strand
GGGGGGGCGCCGCGGCTCGTTTCCTCATTGGTCCGCGGAGCCGCCAATCGGAGTGGACGGGGTGGGAGGGGGGTGGTGGTGATGGTGGTGAGGTGGTTAAGGGCGCTGTGCGTGACGTCACGGGAGGCGCGATGACGCGGTGCTGACGTCACGCTTCGCAGAGCGGCGCCGTCGGGAAGCGATCGCCGCCGCCACGCGGCTGACGGAAGCGCTGGTGGATCATCTGAACGTGGGGTGAGGCGGGGCCGCCCCATACGGGACCCCCCGCACCCCCTGGTTGGGCCCCCTCCCCCAAACCACTATGGGACTCCCGTAGTGGGGGGAATCTGAGGGGGGGGGTTTCCATCCCCTTTTGCCCCCCCTCCCCAAATCCATTGATAAGGACCCCCCCTCCCCCCACACACTCCCATTGCCCCTCCTCCTTTCAGACCCCTGGGGGACGCCCCCCCCTCCCCCAATCCTTGACCCTCTGGTTGCCCCCCCATTCCAACCCCCCTCTCCAACAGTGCCCCCCCCACACCCCTTCCTTCCCCTTCCCTCTTCTTCACACACCCTCAACCTCTCCCGGTTTTGTGACCCCCACCCAAATCTGGCAACACCCCCCACCCCAGCGGCCCTTTCTTAGGGACCCCACTCCCCCCCTTCTCCTCCCACATCAGCAAGCCTGGGAGAGACCCCCTCCTCTCCCCCACCCGAAGGGGGTCTTTCCTTAGGGACCCCCCTGCCCCCCCCGCAGTGTGGCTCAGGCCTATGTCAACCAACGCAAGCTGGACCAGGAGGTGAAGACACTGCAGGCGCAGGCAGCACAGTTTGCCAAGCAGACGGGGCAGTGGATCACCATGGTGGAGAACTTCAACCAGGCCCTCAAGGTGGGCACCCAGAAACCCCCTCCCCCAATCCCAGGGTGTCAGCAGCGTGCTGATACCCCCCCCCCCATGCCCTCTTCCCCCCCCTCCCCTTCTTGCAGGAGATTGGCGACGTGGAGAACTGGGCACGCAGCATCGAGCTGGACATGAGGACCATTGCCACAGCCCTGGAGTACATCTACAAGGGGCAGCTGCAGCCTGCCTGCTCCTGAGCCCCCCCCCTCACCACGGGACCCCCCCCATCCCCCCCAGTCTGGAGCATGGGGACCCACCCGAGCAGAATAAAACCGCAGTGAGGAGTGGCGTGGCCCCAGCTGCCCCCCCTAAGCCCCCTCATCCTCTTTAACGCTAAACCCAGCTCTGAGGCCCCTTTTTCTCTGGACAAAGGCTCCTTCGGGGCCGGTGCTAATCCCCAGGGACAGGGGGTGGCCTCGTGCCCTGGCCCCCCCCCCCTCCAGAAGTCTCCCGCCTATAGGCCCCAAGCACAGAGGGAGGAGCAGCTGTAGGCCCCCCCTGGGCTCAGACTGATTCTGCTGCTTCTGCTAACGCTGTGCCTGGAGCCTGCTGGCCCTGAAGGTAGGTGGGAGGCATAGGGTCAGTCCCACCCCACACCTATGGGGCAGCTCATCCTCTGTGTCCCCCCACTGAGCTGGGCACTGTGTGACCCCGTGGGGCTTGGGGAGGCTTGGGGGAAGCTGCTGCCCCTTGCTCAACCTGCACCTAACACCCCAGCCTTGTGGAGCGGGTGTAGCAGGTATTCAGAGCCCACTTACAGGGCTGCAGAGGTTGGGGGGCATTATTCCACAGGGCTTCTGTATGGGGGGGGGGGGGGAATATGGGGACAGGTTAGCTGGGGACATGGACAGAGCAGTGACAGTCCCCTCCCTGTGCAGGTTGGGAAGTAGGGGGCACGTGGGATCATCCTGGCTGCCGGATGGGACTGAGCTGGAGGGGGGGAAGCAGCTGGGGGGGAGCAGCTGAAACCCCCCACAGCAGCAGCAGAGCCCGATGCTGAGGTCCTGCACTCCGGTAATCCCCTGCACACCACTCCCACTGGGGGGGTAGGGGAAGGAGGGGACACAGATCACAGCCTGGGGGCGGGGGGCAGCAGAGCGTTCCCCCACTCCAGCAGGGCAGCCACAGGACTGAGATGTGGGAGAGGGTCACACCTCCCCCCAAAAAAACTAATAGTGGGGGTCTGACCCCATGGCATAAGGCAGGGTGCTCAGCACAGCAGTGCTCCAGGAGCCTGGGACCAAACACAGGGCTCGATGCGTGCAGGGGGGTGGCACAGCCCAACTCCCCCCCCCAAAAAAAAACCAAACCCCATCCTTTCCAGGCCCCTGCCATGTGGTTGTATCTATTGCTGGCGGTGCTGGCCTGGGCTCTGGGCTGGCTGGTGAGGGATCGCCGAACCCTGCCCTCAGTCAAAGACAAACACGTCTTCATCACCGGCTGCGACAGCGGTTTCGGCAACCTGCTGGCACGGCGGCTGGCCCAACGTGGCTTCCGTGTGCTGGCTGCTTGCCTGACCCCACAAGGGGCCGATGGGCTGCAGCGAGGCTGCCCTGGGCACCTCCGAACCACGCTGCTGGATGTGACCCGCTCTGATAGCATCCGGCGTGCTGCAGAGTGGGTGCGGGAGGAGGTGGGCGAGAAAGGTGAGAGGGATGTGGGGATGGGAGAGGGTGAAGGTCTTGGGAGGGATGCTGCAGGGTGAAAGGGCTGTGGGGCAATGGGAGATGTACTGAGGGGGTGTGGGGCAGGAAAGGGGGTTTTTGGAGAGCTCGTATGGGGCAGGAAGGGATTGCACCATCTGTGGTGTGAGATGGAGGCAGGGTCAGCAGAGACTTCCTAACGGAGGACGATGAAGGGTCAGCAGAGAGGGGCTGGGGACGCTGTGAAGCGCTTTGGGATTCCTGGAGAGGTGCTGTAGGGTGGGAGGGTCACCGCCGGGCTGCCCCAGGGCAAGGCAGGAGGGAGCCCCTGCAAGACTGCTGTAGGGCAGAAGGTGGGAGAACCCAGAGAGCTGCTGCAGGGCGAGGGGAGGAGCACCCTGCAAAGCTGCAGGATGAAGCCTGGGGGTCCCATCGGGGTGTTCTATGGGGCAGGAATTAAGAGGGGACTCCCATCCCAGGGCTCTTTGGGCTGGTGAACAACGCGGGGGTGGCCAACCCCATCGGCCCCACGGAGTGGATGCGGATCGAGGACTACCAGCAGGTGATGGCTGTCAACACTTTTGGGGCCATCGAGGTGACCCTACAGCTGCTGCCCCTCCTCAAGAGGGCACGGGGCCGCGTGGTCAACACCTCCAGCGTGCTCGGCCGCCTCTCAGCCAACGGCGGCGGATACTGCGTCTCCAAGTATTGCATCGAGGCGTTCTCCGACAGCCTCAGGTGGGTCCCAGCGTCCCCAACCCCCAGCCCCGCATCCCCCCAGCCCCATCCCGACGGCCGCGCGCCCGCAGGCGCGACATGTACCACTTCGGGGTGAAGGTGAGCATCGTGGAGCCCGGCTTCTTCAAGACAGCCGTGACCAACCTGGAGAGCATTGAAGCGTCGCTGCGGCAGCTCTGGGAGCGCCTGGCACCCGAGACACGGCTCAGCTATGGCGAGGAGTTCTTCCACAAGTGTGAGTGGTGGGAGGGGACAGTGGGGCCAGCCCCTTCTTCTAGGGCCCTTGTTGGGTTGGCCGCCCTCCTGTGGGCCCCGTTGGGTTGGCCACCCTTCTTCTGGGCCCCTTTTCGGTTTGCCACCCCTCCTCTGGGACCCCCTTGGGTTTGCCACCCCTCCTCTGGGACCCCTTTCGGTTTGCCACCCCTCCTCTGGGACCCCTTTCGGTTTGCCACCCCTCTTCTTCTTGATCCTTCCCCCCTCCAAGCTCTGACTCCCACAACCCCAACCAGACCTGAAGGTACAGAGGCTCATCATGAACATCATCTGTGACGCTGACCTGGGCAAGGTGACACGCTGCATGGAGCACGCCCTGGGCGCCTGCCACCCGCGCACCCGCTACAGCGCAGGCTGGGATGCCAAGCTGCTGTGGCTGCCTGCCTCCTACCTGCCCGCCTGCATCGTTGACTTCGTGCTGGCCACCATCCTGCCCAAGCCAGCCCACCGCGTCCGCTAGCTGCTCCCCTAAAGCGGCTGTCAGCACCCCAGCACGTGCTTGGGGTCCCCCAGTGCTGCAAATAAAGCACTCATCCTTGTGCTAGGATATGCATCAGTGAATGTGTGGCTTGGGGACACTTGGTGGCATTGTAATGTGCAGGCTGTGGGGCAGAGACGTCGGCACTGTTGTGCTGTGCTGGGATAGTGGTGGGGAAGGAAGAAATCCTAAAGCTGTGGGATTCCCCCCAGACCCACGGGGACATTGTCACCATCCCTGCTCTCCAGTGAGCCATGGAGCAGCCCATTCCCATTCCCAGCGATCCCAGTGTCATCAGTGTCCCCCCACCAGCAGGGAGCTCCCACTGTTCTGCTGGGGGAGGGCAGCACCCAAGGGCTCCCTCAAGACCCTCCCCAAACTCCTATCCAGCCCCCCTCCCCCCCCCCAATGCACACAAGCTCTAAGGAAGCTTTTTCTTTTATTTCCCAGTCCCCCAGCCCCTTTTGGCACTCAGAGGGGGGGCTCCAGCGGCAGTGACAATCGACACACTGGGGGCTCTGCTCCAGGACGAGCAGCCCCCCCCGCCTCCCCTTCCCACCTGGAGCCCCCCTGGGTGGGAGCAGCGAGGGCAGGGTGTGGGTGGGCTTGGCACAGCGCCCCTGGGGGAGGGGGCTACATGACCTCGTAGCCACTGCGGATACCCTTCATCAGGCAGCAAGTGAAGATGATGCCCAGGATCTGAGGAAGAAGAGCGTGTGGGAATCACTCCTGCCCTCCCCAGTCCCCCTTCGTGCACATGGAGGGGTTCAGCTCTGCTCCATACCTCAAAGAAGGCGATACCCAACGCAACAGCGGCCACGATGAGGATGTTCTTCTTCATCCACACTTCAATGCCCTTCTGGCAGCCCTGGATGGAGAGGAAAAGGAGAAAGGGAGGGGGGGTGGGGTGCTCAGCACCACGCAGCGCTGGGGGCTGAGCATGGGGGTCCTCAGGGTGGGGGTCTCACCTCTACATAGATGGTGCTGGCAGTGGGGTTCACATTGCAGTTGGTGGTGTTGACACGGCAGCAGGAGTGTGGCACAGTGTTATTAGCACGGAACCTCTCAAGGGTGGCCCAGTCCGTGTAGTTGTTGGAACCACAGCAGTGGAACTGTGACGAGAAAGTGTTAATTAAGCCATGGGGAGGGGGAGGGGGGGGGGGGGGGGGGAAGGAAGCTTCAGGCCCCAGCCCAGCGTTGCTTACATCCTCCTGCAGTCTGTCCACTGCCTCTGTCAGTGGCACATCCTCGCCGTATTTACTCATGGTGTCCCACAGCCCCTCCTCCAGCATTGAACGGACCTGGGGGGGAGGGAAGGGGGGGGTCACACACACCGAAGGCAGGGGTCAGAACGCAGCCACGGGGAGGGCACAGCACCCACACAGCACGTGCTCCCTCCCACCTTATCCTTGAAGACGTAACCGGCGATGGCAGCGGCGATCTCCACCAGGAAGATGATGCTGAGCAGAACGGCGAACTGCAGAGACGAATGCATGGTGAAGGGGGGGGGGAGGGAAAGGGGGGTCAGAGCCACCTCCCAGCACCCCCAAACCCCTCCCATCCCCAACTCCCACCCCACTCACCGTGGTGACCATGCAATAGCTCTCCTTCCAGGCCCCGCAGCAGCCGAAGAAGGAAACGAAGAAGATGATGATGCCCACCACCATGATGGCTACGGGGCTGCTGGCTGCTGAGCTGCTGCCTGCCACCACAGCCTGGTTGAGGGCCAGGTGAGCATAGATGCCGATGGCCACCAGGGCCACGCCACACACCTGGGGACAGAACACAGCTGGAGAGGGGGGCACACACCTCGGGGTGGGGGGCACAGGGCCCTCAGATGAAATCCAGCACCACTGCATGTGCCCAAAGCTGGGAGCTCTAAACTGGGAATGGTGGATCCATGGTGTGGGGGGGGAAATTTTCCAGCACTGCCCCAGAGCTGAAGAGTTGGCACACATCCTGGGGGTCCCCCAGAGCCACTGATAGGGTCCCGTACCACCCAGGGTCATTCTGGGGTGAACTGTGCACCAAGGTCATCCAACAGCATCCTATGGAGGTGGTTATGTGGTTGGGGTGGGGGGGGAAAGAGCACAGCGGGATGGGAGGGGTTCACATCTTTGAGGGGGGGCCATAGCTCCCCCAGAGCCACTGATGGGGTACATTGTGACACAGGATCATCCCTTTGCAGAGGATGGTGCCTCAAAGTGAAACTCCCATCCTGAGGGGCTGGTTCAGTGGTGGGAGATCTCAGTTCTGCCCCACAGCTGGAGTGGGGGGGGGTCACATAACTCAGGACCCCCCCCAAGTCACTGATGGGGGTCCAGTACCACTGAGGGTTATCACTTTGCTGGTGATTGAATTGGCCTCAAAGCAGAATCCTATCCAAAAGGGGGGCGGAGGGGGGTCTGTCTGCGTTTGGGGGGGGGGGGGGTGGAGACACAAGGCGTAAGGGTAGCAAGGGAGGGTCTGGAGGCACGGGATCCCCAGTCCCAGATCCACAGCGAGCCCCCCCCCCCCCCTTTGTGTTTGCTCACTGGGTGTGGGCAAACAGCGTGGCACAGCGCCCGCAGCACAAACAGCACGAGTGGCTATGGGGGGGGGGGAGAGGGGGGGAAGGAAACGGTGCCGGACCACCTCACTCACCCAACAACTTCCCCCCATTCCTCCACCCCCATCCCAAAAGTGACTCAGCTCGGGTGGGACCGGGACGGGACAGCTCAGCCCGGCCGCCCCCCCCCCCCATCCACCCCCGTGCTAGGGACAGACGGACGGACACGACGACACAACGAGAAGGTGCCCCCTCCCCCCCGCCCTCACACAGCCGTTGCCTCTTTCCTCACCTCGACTTCCCTATAACAGCGCTCTGCCCCCCCGAACCCCACGCGTGGTCTCCCCAACCCCCCCCCCCCCCCCCCCGCCCCAAAACTCGGCCCTATAAACCCCGGAACCGACGGACGGCCCCGCCCTGCTTACCCCCCCAAAACCCGGGATCTCCGTTGGGGGCGTTAAGGAACGGGAGGGGTCCCGAGAAAAGGAAGGGGTGAGGAGGGAGGGGGGTCCCGTCGGGTAAGAGCGCAGTGCCCCCCCCCCCCCCCCCCAACCCCCCGGCCCCGCACTCACCCAGAAGATAAAGTTAAAGATGAACACCAAAAACTTCACGCACTTCATTCCGCCCTCCACCGCCATGGCGAATCCTGCGGGAAGCGCCGATCCCTTTTACGGCACCGAACCGGGCCGTCCCGTCCAGACCGCAGCCCCAGTACCGCGACCCCCCCCCAACATGGAACCCCTCCCACCCCCCCCACCCACCGCGCTCCGCTCCCGTTCTCCCAGTCCCACCGCCGCCGCTCCGCTACCAGGACCGGTACCGCTTCCCTCCCCCGTCCCCAGGACCCCTCCCGGTACCGCAGCCCCGCGCTCCGGTTCCGATCCCGGTTCCGATCCCGCTCCCGGTGCCGCTCCCCCGCCCCGGGCACTCACCGGCGCCGCCGTTCCTCCTTGTGCTCTCCGGTCATGTGACGGAGCCCCAGCGGCAGTCAACAGGAAACCCCGGTCCCTCCCCGCCCCGCCCCGGTCCCGCCCACCCCCCCTTCACCCCCCCTTTCGCCCCCATCGGCGCTCCGCGGGATGGACAGAGACGGAGGCGACGCGGAGCCTTTAATGATGCGGAGCGGCACTCAGCCCCGGGGCCCCCACGTCCCCTCTGCCCCACCGGCACCGTGGTGGCACCGCTCCGCGCCCCTCTGTCCCCTGCCATGGGGTCCCAGCCACCCCACACCCCACCTGCCCCACTTTAAGGGTCCCCACCACCCCATGTCCCACACCCCAAGGTCCGGCCACCCACATGTCACCTCCCCATGTGTCACCTTTGTGTCCCCCCCCATCCCATGCTGGGCACCCCAGGGTCTCCAAACACCCTACATCCCACAGCCTGGGGTCCTGCCACCCCTATGTCATTGTGCCATGCCCCTCAGTCCCCTGCCATGGGGTCCCAGCTGCCCCACACCCCACCTGCCCCACTTTAAGGGTCCCCACCACCCCATGTCCCACACCCCGAGGTCCTGCCACCCACATGTCACCTCCCCATGTGGCACCTTTGTGTCCCCCCCATCCCATGCTCCAAACACCCCATATCCCGCACCCTGGCACCCTGGGCACCATAATGTCACTGTCCCATGTCCCTCAGTCCTCTTCCATGGGGTCCCAGCCACCCCTTATCCCACTGCCCCACTTTAAGGATCCCCTCCACCCCATGTCCCGCACCCTGGGGTCCTGCCACCCACGTGTCACCACCCTGTGTGGCACCTTTGTGTCCCCCCCCCATCCCATGCTGAGCACCCCAGTGTCTCCAAACACCCCATGCCCCATACCCTGGCACTCTGGTCACTAGCTGTCACCGCCCCATGCCCCTTGGGTCCCTTGCCACAGGGTCCCAGCTGCCCCACACCCCTCTACCCCACTTTAAGGGTCCCCACCACCCCATGTCCCACACCCTGGGGTCCTGCCATTCAGGCGGCACCTCTCTGTGCCCCTTTGTCCCTGCTACCCCACATCCACTGTCTCATCACCCACATCCCTGCCCCACACCCTGCCCCCCAACCCCAACCCCTCCCCGTTCAAAGGCCCGGCACAGCGGCCAGCACCTCCAGCACCGCCTCCAAGTGCTGGGGGTGCACATAGGCCACCAGCCCGCCTAGGTTAGCCCAACGCTCAGCCCCCACTGCCCCCTCAGCCGGGCGGTTGTAGGTCAGTTGGGGGGGCGTCCTCGTGTCCCCCTCCCTCCGTGCTCTCAGGGCATCCCGCAGGGCCACCACACCGCCCCCTAGAGCACACAGGATGGCGTGGGGGGCACAGGCGTCCCATGCAAAGGTGCTCCCCCCCGAGAGGACGTAGGCATCCGCGCGTCCCAGGATGACACACAGCATCTTGTAACCGGCACCGGCAGCGAAATGGAGGTGACCCCCACTGAGTGAGGCCAGGGCATCCCGCACCCCCTGCGCCTCTGCCCGGCTCAGCACCACACGGGGAGGGGGTTGCGGTGGTGGGGGGCGGCTCAGAGAGGAGAGGTGGGTGCCCCGGTAGGCGATTCCCCAGTGGTAGCGGCCCTGCCACCTGCGGGGTGAGGATACACCGATGGCCATCGCGGCTCTGCCAGGATGGGGACACCGAGGGGAGACCCCTCACGATGTCCCCACCGCGGCCACGGCGAGGTGTGAGAGTCCCCCCCACGTACCCACGTGTCTGGGGGTGGCGGCGGTGGAAAGGCTCGTTGATGACACCCAGCACGGGGCGACCGCTGCTGCGTTCATAGGCACCGATGAGCACCAGCGCCGAGCAGAGCCCCGACGGCGCGATGCCATCCTGGGGGACAACATCCTCCCGCCCCACGATGTACTCGTTGGTGGAATCTGCACACACAGCGCCGTCACCATCACCGCACAGCCGCGGCGTGCAGGGGGATCGCAGCCCGACTCGGTGCCCCCTCACCGATGGGATCGATCCAGACGGCCACATCCCCGGGGTCGATGCTGACGGTGACGCCATCCAGCGCCGCGTCCCCGACTGCCACCTCCCGGTGCGCCGCGGCCGCCAGCAGCTCCGCCGCCTCCCGTTCGGGGTGCAGCACGGAGCCCAGCAGCGCTGCCGTTTCACTCACCGTGCCGCACACCCGCACCGCCACCGTGTCCCCTGAACGGCACCGTGCTGTCAGCGCCATCCCCGAGACCGGGGGGGGGAAGGGCTCCGTGCCCACCTCCTCCCCACGCCCCCCAGCCTCACTCACCGTTGGCGTTGGTGAACTCGTTGGACTCTTCGCCGCCGATGTGGCCGCGCAGCTCAGGGAACTGCAGGGACGGCATCGCTCAGCAGTGCTCCCCAAATTCGGGGACAGCTCTTAGAGCAGAGACCCCCAAATTTGGGCTCCTTTACCCCCAGCCAACCCTCACCTTGGCGCCCAGGTCGTGCCGGATGACCTCCTGGATGAGGACATCTGCCAGAGTCTTGAAGTCGTGGGAGAAGCGCTGGTTCCGATCCGCTCCGGTTTTCTCAGCCACCAGCAGTCGGAAGAGCGGCTCTGCGTCCCGGCACAGCCGTGCGATCTCAGCTGCCTTCTCCGAGGCGCCCAGAACGGCCTTCAGCAGCGCGGCCATGGCTGGAGACACTGCTCAGTATCGCCCCGGAGCCCCCGGCCCCTCACTGCAGGGTGTGTGGGGATGAGAGCGGCCCGGCCCCATTGTGCGTCCCTGGGGTGGGGGGTGGGGTGGGGGGTGCAAGCAGCAGGGACGGCCCAGATGTGGGAACAGAGATGGCCCAGATGTGGGGAGGGGGATGGCATAGCAATGGGAATAGGAACAGCCCAGATGTGGGGATAGGAATGGTCTAGATGTGGGAACAAATCTGGCCCAGATGTGGGGATGGGGAGGCACAGATATGGGGATAGGGATGGTCAAGACGTGAGGACAGGAGCAGCCCAGATGTGGGGATAGGAAAGGTACAGATGTGAGGACAGAGATGGTCCAGATGTGGGGATGGGGAGGCACAGGTATAGGGATAGGAATGGTCCAGGTGTGGGGAAAGGAACAACTCAGATGTGGGGACAGGAATGGTCTAGTGTGGGTACAGAGACAGCATAGATTTGGGGACAGAGATTGCCCAGATGTGGGGATAGGGATGGTCCAGATGTGGGGACTGGGATGGCCCAGATGTGGGGATGGGGATGGTCCAGATGTAGGGACAGAAATGGCACAGGTATGGAGATGGGGATGCTCCAGGTGTGGGAACAGAGACAGCACAGACATTGGGACAGGGATGGCCTAGGTATGGGGATGGGGTCTGTTCAGATGTGGGGACAGGGATGGCCAAAATGTGAGTAGAGGGATGGCCCAGATGTGGGGACAGAGATGGGGTCAGGGATGGGGCTGGAGATGCAAATGGATGTGAATGAAAACATGGCCATGAATGGGAAGAGGGACGGGGCTGGGGACAAGGAAAGGGACGTGAATGGGGACGTGGCCACGGACGGGGGCAAGAATGTAGGTAGGGACAGGGATGTGGATATGGGGAGGGACACGAGGGGGTGTAGCTTTAGATAACAGGGAGGCGGACAAGGATGTGAATGAGGCCGTGGCCACGGACGGGGATGAGGACACGCGTGGGGACAGTGCTGGGGATGGGGACGCAAATGGGGCCACGGTGATGGATGAGGACAGTGCTGGGGACGTGGACAGGAACGCGAGCAGGGACAGGAATGGGGACGTGGCCGTGGACGTGGCTGGGGACGTGGCCGGGGGCTTTTCTCCTCCCACCACATCCACGCTGCCCCACGGCCGCGGGCTGAGCTCAGCCCCCCCTCATCCAGCACAGCAAACCCCGGGATCCCCGCTGGGGGGGCACCGGGACACCCCCCGACCCCCTCAGACCCCTCAGCCACCTCCCCCTCTCCCCCTCCCCCCCCACAACCAACCCCGGAGTCTCCCTTGGGGGGCTCAACACCACCCTCCCCAACCCAGGCCCCACGGGCGCCGTCCCACCGCCGTTACCGGGCTCGGGGCCGCTCACACCTTCGCGGGAGGGGGGGGCTCCGCTCGGCGGCGCCGCGGGGCGGGGCGGAGCCACCGGGATACGTCACGGCGGAGCTTTAACCCCCGCCTCCCCGCGCCGCTCCCGGAGCCGGAGGGGTCCGCTGCCTCCTACCCCCCTCTGTCCGCCCCCCGCCCCCCCCCCCCCCGCGGTGCTTCACCTCCCGCTGCTCTTCCGCTCCTACCGGACGATGGCGTCACGCGTGACGTCACCACCTCGGGGAAAACCCCGGGTTCGTCTCCCCGGTTCGGTAATAACGGAATTCCCCGGGACGCCCCCCGGAAAGCCGCGGTTCCCCCCCGGAGCCGCGCGGTGGCACTCTGCGCTCAGATCTGAGAATCGCTCCGGTATTACCGGCGCCGATGTAAACGCGGTCGCTTCGGAGCGACTCCGCCGCGCCCTCTGCTGGGGTCCGCCCGCACCGCTGTGGGATCTCTCCCGGGGCCGGGACCGAACCCCGGTGCGGCGCAGCGCGGGGGCAGCGCGGGGGGGGGAACGGATCTGCCACCCCGTTCCCTCTCCATGGTTCTGATGGGGGCGGCAGCGGCGCCGGACCCCCCCCCGCTCCCCCCCTTCCGAGGGGTCCCGCTGCCACCGGGTGGGGAGAAACCGACCGGGAACGGCCGCCCCGCACCGTCGGTGCCCTCTCGAGGTGGGACGCGGCACCGGGAATGGGACCCCGGGGGGGCGGCTGAGGACACAGAGCGGGCGGGGCTGCCCCGGGGGTGCTCCCAACTCCCGCACGTGGGTACGGCGGGGCCGGGCGGGGCGGCACCGTGAGCGGTGCGGGCGGTGTGCGGGGCCGTGCCCGGTGCGCGGAGGGCCGGCGGCGGCGGCTCGCTGGTGCCAAGCCCCTGCCAGAACCTCTTTTGTGCGCCCGCAGCCAATCAAGGCCGCTGACGACACACTTCACTTGGGATATAAAACCCCGGGGCCGCCGCCGACGCTTTTTCCCCCCCCCCCCCCATCCCCGGCCCCTCTCCGCCCGCCCCGCTCCGCGCCCCGCAGCCTCCACCGCCGCTCCCCGCTCCGTTCCCCGCGCGTCGCCGGGGTGGGGGCCGGCGGGGGAAGGCCCCCGGGATGGCCCCGGTGCTGCTGTGGCTGTTGGCTTTGGTGGCGGGGGGCCCGGCGGGAGCTCAACCCCCCCTCCCCGCCGCTTCGGAGCCCGCGTGCCCCGTGTGCGTGTGGCGGAGGCACAGCAAAGAGCTGCGGCTGGAGAGCATCAAGTCGCAGATCCTCAGCAAGCTGCGGCTGAAGGAAGCGCCCAACATCACCCGCGAGGTGGTGAAGCAGCTGCTGCCCAAAGCGCCGCCGCTGCAGCAGATCCTCGACCTGCACGACTTCCAGGGGGACTCGCTGCAGCACGACGAGTACCTGGAGGAGGACGAGTACCACGCCACCACCGAGACCGTCATCAGCATGGCCCAGGAAAGTCAGTGCCGCCTTTGTTCCGGACGCAAAGTTCGCCCTCTCCCTCCCCCGAGCCCTTCCCGGTCCCCGGGTCCGATGGCCGCGGTCGCAACTTTCCCTTCTCGGGGCTCCCCCGGGCTCCTCGCCTTCCCTCGGTTCCTCCCGGTGCTCCCCCCTCTTTCCCCCCCGCCCTCGACCTCCCGTTCCTCCGCGTTTCCCTTCGGTCCCCGCACTCCCGGTCCCCCGCGGTCGCGCACGGTGCCTCGCGGGGCAGCTCTAAACGGAGCTTCGGGTATCGACCCACGGCCCCCGGCCCACCGGGACCGGCACCGGGACTGGGACTGGGACCGGGCAGCTTTGCGCTAAACCCGGAGGGGACGCGGTGCTCTGCACCGTGGGGAGATCTGGGGACGGGGGATGTGGGGACTTGGAGACATCATAGGGACGTGGGGACCCGGAAACATCGGGATCCAGGGACACAGGGACACGGGGATACAGGTATATGGGGACGGGACAGTGCAGCCCGCGGCTGGTTCAAGGCACCAGCACCGGGATCAGAGGTTGGGAACAGCCGTGGAGCACTGGGACTCTGCACTGAGCGCTGGTGCTGAGAGTGAGTTCTGGGTGCTGGGAACGGACGCTGGATTCTGTGAGCTGCTCTGGACAGGGCACAGGGAACGGCTGTAGGGCGCTGGGAGCGGGCGCTGTGTGCTGGGAGCCAGCAGTGACACCAGTGTGTCGTGAGATTGGGCACCGGGTGCCGGCAGCAGGTCCCAGGACCCAACGCTGAGACCAGCACTTGGTACTGGGAGCCAGAACTGGGACCCAGCAGCGGCTACTGGGAGCTGTCAGAGGGCTCTGGGAATGAGCACTGGGTTCTGGGACCTGGCTGTGTTGTGGGACTGGGCAATGAGTGCTGGCAGCATGTCCTAGGACCCAGCAGTGGCATCAGCACTGAGTACTGGGACAATAATGGGACGTGGGATGTGGCACTGGGACCCAATACTTGGTACTGGGCCGTGGCGCCGGGCACCAGTGCATAGTGCTGAGACCAGTGCTGGTGCAGGGACTGTCCTCAGGGCATTGGGGACAGGATGATGTGGTCCCTCCCCGGGGACACCCCCAGTGCCTGCTGTCCCCATTGCCAGCAGTGACACGGTGACATCCCACCCCGCAGGTCCTGCAGGGCTCTGGGTGCCAGCAGCATCCTTCTTGCCTCAGTATGTGACAGCAGGGTGACGGCAGGGCGTGCTGATGGCACTGAGGGGTCCCCACGGTGCCCTGGGGACAGGACGGGGTGCGGGGGGGGCTCTGCTTCGCCATGACATTGCTCCATCCGTCCGTATGTCCCCGTGTCCGTGCGTCCACCCACAGGGCTGCGGGTCGAATGGGACGCATTGAGAGGGGCTCTCGTCCTCTCTCCACCTGCTGATACCACCTGGGACCCCCAGGCCCCCCCTTCCCATCCCTGGGTTGGGGTGTGAAGGCCGAGCGGAAGGGCTGGAAGTGTGAGGCGCTCCCCCTCCTTCCCTCCCCCTCCCTGACGAATTTCCTTCCCGGGCATTAATAGACTTCGGGCGGCTTTGAAATTTTATTACCCATAAAATTGACGACACGCTGAGGTTTTCCTCCCTGCGCTGCCTTCACGCTCATTGCTTCCCCCCCCCCCCCCCCCCCAGCAGCCCCCCCCCTCCCTTCCTCCCCATTCCCACCTCGGGGGCCCCCAAAATAAGTGCTGGAGCCCCGAGCCCCCCTCGTGGTGCCGTGCAGAGGGGTCCCATCCCACAGCCGGATGCGCCGCAGGGGCTGCCCTGCTCTGCCTGCTGCCCCCCCCACCCCCCTCACCCCCCCAGGCCCTCAGTGCTGCTCTGTTATTATTATGATTTTTTTTTTCCCTCCCCATGGCAATTGTGTGGGTTTTTATGGTTCCTGAACAGAAGGAGGGAAAAGGGCTTTATAGGCGGCAGAGCCATAAAGCTCTCGGGTTCCTCTCACTGCCCCCCCCTCCGTGTTTAATCCAAAGCCTCCACACCCCTCACACACCCCCCCCATTTTTTTTTTTTTTTTTTTTTTAACCCGGGAAGGTTAATTGGGTCCTAAAACCATTTATGGGCTACCCCTGACCCCCGCGACCTTTGGGGTGGAGGTGGTTTAATGAGGGGTGGGGGGGCGGGGGGGGGGGCAGGGGGGAGCACAGGGGTGGATTGGTAGAGGGTGGAGGACATGGGGGGGGGGGAGGAGGGGGGTCCGCGGCACCTCTGCTGCGCTCAAGGTCAGTGGGGAGCGTGGGATGTGGGATGGGGACACGGAGGCCACGGGGTGCCCTGCAGCAGGCAAAGGGTTAATGGGACAAACCGGGGAGCCCCGAATTCAACCGGGTTCCTCCACTATGGGAACAAAGCAGAGATCGGAGGGGTTGGAGATGGGGGGGTGGGGGGGGGGTCGGAGCCGCCCCCCTCCTGGCACATACTCAGCTGTGACCGATGTCCCGGTAACCTTTATCCCCCGTTGCCACAGCGACGGGCCGAGCATCCTGGCACCGCCGAGCCCCGTGCCAGGAGCAGCGCCGCGTGGCAGAGCCGGCACCGCGCCCCCTTTGGGCTCCGTGGGTTCCGGCGGTGCCCCTCACCTGCAAACCCCACACAAATAACTCCATCCGACCCTGTAAATCCATCGGGGCGTCAGCGAGGGGACACTGAGCCCGTCGGGGTGGTGCGTTGGGGGGGGACGACGTGGCACAGCGTGGGGACGGCGTGGCAAAGGAAGGGCAAGGGGTTGATTGGGGGGGGGGGGGGGGGAGGGAAAGAGCTCGGGGTTGGTCCCAGTGGAGCGTGGGTTTAATAGGGGGCTTGTGCACAGCAAATTGCTGGGAGGGGTCTGGGCGGCCCCCTCCAGCCGCTGTCACTTTGGTTTATGTGTGGCTCGGCGGAGGGTGGGGGGGGGGGAGCCCGCAGACCACATGGTGGATGGATGGATGGATGGATGGATGGATGGATGGATGGATGGATGGATGGCATTCCCGGGGCTGCGGCCGGTGTCGTGACCCCGATGTGTTCGGGGAGGGCCCCGTGTGCAGCAAATGGCCCCGTGCTGCAGCTGGGTGCTATTAAACCTGACCGGTGCGTGGCAGGAGGAGGGGGGCTCGCGGGGATGAGGGGGGGGTTGTGGAGGGGGGGGGGGGGGGGGGACATTCCCAGCTCAATTTGACACAGATGTGTGTGAGAGCAGGGAGGGCTGCACAGGGCCAGGTGCTGCCATAGGGCTGGGGGAGGGCGGGTGCATCTTTGGGGTGTAGAGGATCGGGGGGTACCCTTGGATGGGGGTACTCATGGGTGGGGGTCCCCAGGGCGGCCTCCCCACTGCATCACCCCAGGGTGAAGCGGCCTCACCCACAGCTCCAGGGTGCCAGCACTACATTTAGGGGGAGCTCAGCACTGTGCACCCTTCCCAGTGCTCTGCTGCGTGCTGTCTGTGGGAGGGGGCATGCGGTGGGGCGGGGGGCTGCTGGGGGTCTCCGTGCAGGGGATGCGTTTGGCCAGGGACGATGCAGGTCTCCACCCCCGGGGTCGCTCCCTGTATCTGGTTGAAAATGCTGAAGGTCTCCATGCAGGGGTTGCTGTGGGTCTCCAGTTGAGGATGCTGTGGGTCTCTGTCTGGGAAATACACCGGGCCTCTGGTTGGGAACGCTGTGGGTCTCCACCCAAGAGATGCTGTGGGTCCCCGGCTGCAGGCAGCGGGAGGGTGAGGGCTGCCCCATCCCAACCACGCGCTCTGCAGGTGCTCTGGCCCCGCTCCCCCATCCCTGCAGCCCTGCAGGGGATCATGAATCCGCGGTGACACGGGGTCAGGGGGCAGCACCCGGACCTTATTGTGGACGGAGGGGCGATGACCCCTGGGACGGCCTCTGCCCCGACCTTCACCTCCTAACGATCGAGGAGGAGCGTTGTGCAAGAGATGGGGGGCACGGGGATTCCTGGTGGGGTGCAGCCCCTAACTCATCCTTCCTTCCACAGCCGATCCCGTGGTGCAGATCGAGGGCAACCCCCACTGCTGCTTCTTCAACTTCAGCCCCAAGATCATGTTCACCAAAGTGGTGAAGGCTCAGCTGTGGGTGTACCTGCGCCCGGTGCAGCACACCTCCACCGTCTACCTGCAAATCCTCCGCCTCAAGCCGGTGACGGAGGAAGGCAGCCGTCACATCCGCATCCGCTCGCTCAAAATCGACCTCAACTCCCGCATCGGGCACTGGCAGAGCATCGACTTCAAGCACGTGTTGCAGAACTGGTTCAAGCAACCTCAGAACAACTGGGGCATCGAGATCAACGCCTTCGACCCAAACGGCAACGACCTGGCGGTCACTTCGTTGGGACCCGGAGCTGAAGGGCTGGTGGGTGCCCGGGGGGGAGTAGGGAAGGGGAGTGTAGGTGGGAAGGGCAGCTCTATGGGATGGGGGTGGGGATGAGGATAGCTCTGTGGGACTGGTGATAGAGTGATGGAGGTGATGGGAGCTCCGTAGGGCTGGTTCTGAATCCAGAGGATTGGTCCCAAATCCATGGGGATGGTTCTGGATCCGGGGGATTGCCCTGGATCCGTAGGGAGATGATTCTGGCTCCATGGGGATGGCTCTGGATCCATAGGATAGGTCCTGGATCCATGGGGATGGTTCTGCACCCACAGAGAAACGGTTCTGGCTCCATGGGGATGATTCTAGATCCATGGGGATGGTTCTGAATCCATGGATGACAGCTCCTTGGAAGAGCTTAGCCCATTACTGCAGCTATGTGAGCAGTCTCTATGGGACCAGTGACGATCTCATGGGGTTGGTCCTGGTTCATGGGGACAGCAACAGTAGCACAGGGACAAGTACAGCACCGTGGGGTTCAGTGGGATCCAGGCAATAGGAGCAGTGAGGTCCAGAGCCATAGGGGGCTGTGGAGGGCCATGGAGGGCCATGAGATGCCATGGAAGGGCATGGAGTGCCATGAGGGGCCATGGAAGGCCATGGGGAGCTATGGTGGGCCATGAGGGGCCATGGAAAGCTATGGGGCGGCCATGGGGGGACATGGAGGATCATGAAAGTCCGTGGGGGGCCATGGAGGGCCATGGAGGATAATGGAAGGCCATGGAGAGTCATGGCGAGCCATGGAGGTCCATGGAGGGCCATAGGGGGCTGTGGGGGGCCATGGGAGGCCATGGAAGGCCATGGGGAGCCATGGTGGGCCATGAGGGCCTATGGGGAGCCATGAGGAGCCATGGAAAACTATGGGGGAACATGAGTGGCCGTGGAGGATCATGGAGGTCCATGGGGGGCCATGGAGGGCCATAGAGGATAATGGAAGGCCATGGAGAGACATGGCGAGCCATGGAGGCCCATGGAGGGCCATAGGGGGCTGTGGGGAGCCATTGAGGGCCATGGAGGGCCATGAGGGGCCATGCAAGGCCATGGGAAGCCATAGGGAGCCATGGAGATCCATGGAGAGCCATAGGGGGCCGTGGGGGGCCATTGAGAACCATGGAGGTCCATGGAGGGCCATGGGGGGCTATGGGGGGCCATGAGGTGTCATGGGGGGCCATAGAAGGCCATGGGAAGCCATAGGGAGCCATGGAGGTGCATGGAGAGCCATGGGGGGGGTCATTGAGGTCCATGGAGGTCCGTGCAGGGCCATGGGGGGCTGTGGGGGAGCCATGAGGGGTCATGGGGGGCCGTGTAAGGCCATGGAAAGCTATTGGAAGCCATAGGGAGCCATGGATGCCCATGGAGAGCCATGTGGAGCTGTGGGGGGCCATTGAGGGCCATGGAGATCCATGGAAGGTCATGGGGGGCTGTGGGGGGCCATGAGGGGTCATGGAGGTCCACGGAAGGCCATGGGGGGGCTGTGGGGGCCATGAGGGATCATAGGGGGCCATGGAACGTCATGGAAGGCTATTGGAAGCCATAGGGAGCCATGGAGGTCCAGGGAGAGCCATGGGGGCTGTGGGGGGCCATGGAGATCCACGGAAGGCCATGGGGGGCTGTGGGGGGCCATCGAGGGCCATGGAGGTCCACGGAAGGCCATGGGGGGGCTGTGGGGGTCCATGAGGGATCATAGGGGGCCATGGAAGGCCATGAAAAGCTATTGGAAGCCATAGGGAGCCATGGAGGTCCAGGGAGAGCCATGGGGGCTGTGGGGGCCATCGGGGGCCATGGAGATCCATGGGGCTGTGGGGGGTGGTGGGCCCATGGGTGCATTGCTGACGCTGCTCTCCCCCCCTCCAGCACCCCTTCATGGAGCTGCGGGTGCTGGAGAACAACAAACGCTCGCGGAGGAACCTGGGCTTGGACTGCGACGAACATTCCACCGAATCGCGCTGCTGCCGCTACCCGCTGACCGTCGACTTCGAGGCGTTCGGGTGGGACTGGATCATCGCCCCCAAGAGGTACAAAGCCAACTACTGCTCGGGGCAGTGCGAGTATATGTTCATGCAGAAATACCCGCACACCCATCTGGTGCAGCAAGCAAACCCACGCGGCTCGGCCGGGCCGTGCTGCACGCCCACCAAGATGTCCCCCATCAACATGCTCTACTTCAACGACAAGCAGCAGATCATCTACGGCAAGATCCCGGGCATGGTGGTGGATCGCTGCGGCTGCTCGTAGAGCTGTGCCTCCGCCTGAAGGACGGATTCCTCCTCTGCTATTTTTTTTTCTTTTTCTTTTTTGGTTGTCGTTTTTTTTTTTTTTTTTTTTTCCTGATTTTTTTTCGATTTTTTTTTTTTTTTTTTTTTTTTTTTTTTTGGGTGGGGGGGTGGGGGGGAGGTTGGGGTGGGGAAGGGAAGAAAAAAAGATTACCAAGAACGAGCGTCGAAATGCCGATGAATGTTGGGGAAGGAGAGAATGACAAAAAAAAAAACCGCAAAAAAAAAAAAAAAAAAACAAACAAAAAACCACACACACACAAAAAAAAAACCCAC
The DNA here is from genome assembly GCF_951394365.1 of Tetrao urogallus. Classification (NCBI taxonomy): domain Eukaryota; kingdom Metazoa; phylum Chordata; class Aves; order Galliformes; family Phasianidae; genus Tetrao; species Tetrao urogallus. The sequence goes on along the minus strand of NC_136844.1, from coordinate 456,402 downwards.
AAAAAAAGGAAAAATCCTGCACCGAAACCCCGCGCTTCGACACGCATTGTGCAATAAGCGGACGGACGGAGGAGGGAGCGGCGGCCACCGGCACCGAACCGGCACCGCGTCGGCACCGAAGCGGCCCCCAAGCGACGCCACGCAGCGCCCCCCCCCCCACACACCGAACCCCCCTCCAACCCTGGGGAAGGCAGTGGTGATCGGGACGGTGATGCTCAATGCCAACGGTGCCCATCCCGGAGCAAAGACTGCAGGATCTCATCCCCGGGACCACCCTGGACCCCCCCCCTTCCCCCCCCCCACCCCGGGGACCCCATGGGCGCAGGTGGGGCAGGCCCGGCCTGGAGGAACCCGGCTCCCTCCTTTAATTTATTTATTTATTACGGACCCTCCCGGCTGGCGCGTGCCTCCACCGCAGCCCTGGCGGTTTCCCCCCCCCCCCTCGGCTCCGTGTCCCCCCCACCCCCAGAGCAGATCTGTCCCCTGTGGGTCAGCCCCAGTCTGGGGTTATCCGGAGGCGGTGGCGGTCAGAGTGGGACGGACGGAGGCTCCGGCAGGGGAGAAATTCTGCTTATGTGGCACATCTGCCTCCCCCCCCCCCCCCCCCACCCCTTTCCCCACCCCCCCATCCCAATGTTTGGATTATTTTTTTGCATGAGAACGGGATCCGGCATTCTCCAGAGTTCATCTGCTCCGCCGTGATGCAACCAACCCCGGCGCCAGGCGGTCGCCGGCCCCACACAGCTCCCCCCCCCCAACCCCAACCCCAATGTGCTCCATGCGCTCCCCAGACCCTCAAAACCTCCGGACAACCCCATGTCCCCGGACCCCCACATCCCCCAGACTTGGGGGGTGCACACAGAAGACCCCGTCCCCAGTCCCTAGCACTTATCTGCAGCACTTAGGGACAGCGAGGACGGAGCGGGGGGATGCATGGGATACGTAGCACTTCTCCCCCCCTCTCCAAGCGCTCACCAGGACAAGATCCCTCCCAACCCCGGAGCCTCCCCCCCCCAGCACTTAGGGCCCAGCAGCACGAGGGGGGGACGCGGCCCCGCAGCCCTTCTCCTGCTCTTCAGTGCCTTTTGGGGGCTGCTGCCGCCTCTGGAGCCGGTGGGGAGGGCAGTGTCCTGCTTGGTGTGTGTGTATGGGGGGGGGACTGCGTGGGGCTCATCCCGGAGGTGCCACTCTCCTGTTGTGATGTCCCTGTCGCGGTGGTCCCCATTGTGTCGCTCCCCATCGCAGTGGCCATCCGTGCAGAACACCTCTGGATGCTGCCATCCATCCACCCATCCGTCCATCCATCCGTCCATCCATCCATCCAACCATCCTTTTGTCCATCCCTCCCTCCCTCCCTCCCTCCCTCCCTCCACCCCTTCTTCCATCCATCCATCCATCCCTCCATCCATCCATCCGTCCATCCATCTCTTTTCCATCCATCCATCTCTTCTCCTTCCATCCTTCCATCCATCCATCGATCCATCCATCCATCCATCCATCCCTCCATCCATCCATCCCTCCATCCATCCATCCATCCATCCATCCGTTTGTCCACCCACCCATCCACCCACCCGTGCTTTTGTCCGTCCTTCCATCCCTCCACCCATCCCCCACCCATCCATCCCTTTGTCCACCCCCTCACCCACCCACCCACCCGCCGGGGATGCGTTGGGGCAGAGACCAGCGGCACCCAGTAGAAACACAAAGGCACCCGAATCCAACGGGGGAGCGCATTGGGATGGGCTCCGTGTGGCTCTGCACGGCCACGTGGCGCCATCGCCTCCGGTGACCAAACCCTGTGCCATGGGTGGGGGCCAGGACCCAAAACCCACCCCGATCCCGAGAAGAAGGGATGGGGACAGCGTTGGGCGCCGGGAGCGGAGAGCTGTGACTGACACTGTGCACGTCCCCGTGTTCCGTCCGAGGCTATGTCTGTTTGTTCGTCGTTTTCATTCTGTTTTTTAATTGGGGACGGGGGGGGGACGGTGGCTCAGGACCACGGGGAGGGATTGGGGGAGTGGAGGGAGGGAGTGTGTGGGGGGGGGGGGGGTCAGCATCGCGTCACCCGAAGGCCATCGGTTTGTGGTTGGTTTTGGGATGAGGGGGTTGGTTGGGGAGGGGGGGGGTTGTGTTTTTTTTTTTGTTGTTGTTGTTGTTGTTTGTTTGTTTGTTTGTTTGAATCCAATGGACCAAACACAGCACTTGAACATCGGAGAAAAAAAAAAAAAAAAAAAGGTTAAAAAAAAAAAAAAGGAAAAAAAAAGAAAAATAAATTAAAAATAAATTTTAAAATATTTAAAAGAGGAAAGCGATATCCGAGTGCTCCGTGCTTTCTGCTGCCATCCCACCCCATCCTCATCCTCATCCTCATCCTCATCCCCATCCCCATCCCCATCCCCATTCCTATTCCCATCCCCATCCCATCCCCATTCCATCCCATCTCATCCCCATTCCCATCCCATCCCCATCCCATCTCCATCCCATCCCCATCCCATCCCATCCCATCCCATCCCATCCCATCCCATCCCATCCTGTGCTGAGGGTCCCAACCCCACACTTGGGGGTCACTGCTGTGTCCCCAGCACCCAACCCATGGGCTCCCCACAGCCACAGCCCCATTTGCACTATGGAAGGGTGAAGAAATATCAGAGCGGGACCCCCTGTGCCACAGAGCTCAGGTCTCCAAAGGGATCCATCCCATGGCTGTGCTCCTGCATGTCCCCATGTCACCAAATGCCCCGGAATGGGGACAGCATGGACCCCCCCCCCCAGTAGCACCACAGGGATTTGGGGCACGGCACCCCTTTGCCGTGTGGCTCATTGCTCACAGCCTCATCTGGGGGCTCCTGATGGGGCGATGCTCCATCCCTGCTCTGGGAGAAGCACAACAGAACAGAGCACAGGAGCTCTTTGGGATGGGAAAAGGAGCTCAGAGACGGCCTCCCTTCTGTGCTGCACAAACCACGCTGCCTCCGTACCGCATCCACCCCCTGCCTGCATCCCTGCCACATCCTTTGCAGCCCCTTCTGCCCCTCTTCCATCCTTCTTTTCTCTTTTTTTCTTTTGCACTTTTTGTGGGGTACAATGAACTCCATCACCAAAGAAAGAAAAAAAAAAAAAAAAAAAAAAGGGGGGGGGGGGGGAAAGGGGGAAAAAGGGGAGAAAAAAAAAAAGCACTGATGGACTTTTGGTTCGAGCTGCCGTCCTGCCAGCTCCCATGCTGTGTCCCTGCGTCACCGCGGCCCCAAGGCCATCCCAAAGGGCTGCAGCTCTTGGAAACACTTCCTCTCATCCTCTCATTTTTCCCACGCTCCCTTCCCTCTGCTGGGGACCAAATCCCCCCCCCGCTGCCTGCACCGCTCTCCTTGGGCCGCCCCGAATCTCTGCTTTGGATCTTAGGATCCGGTACCCAAAGATGTGCCAAGAAGCAGAGCAGGGCAACGTCACCCCAAACGTTGTGGCACCTCCCCGTGACCATCCCCATCCCCACTCCTCAGTGCCTTCGCCCCATGGAGGGATGCAACCCCAAGGGGATGCAGAGCGCATGGGCACAGGGATGGGAAACCCAACGCAATGGGGCAAAACCACCCGAAAAGATGCCCAGAACCAACAGGACCGGCCCAGGCCGCCCCCATCGCCTCCCCGCTCCTCAGTGGCTCCGCCCCACGGAGGGGAACAGCCGATGTTGAGGGACCCCAACCCTCACCCCGCACCGCAACACTGGGATTTACACGCGGCTGGAGGAGCCAAGCGGGGCAGCCTTTATGGAGCCTCATTAGGGGCTGCAGAATGCCGGGAATGCCGTAGCTAATTACAGCGGGGCTCAGGGGACGGGGCCACGCGGACGGGGAGCTCAGGGGTCGCTGCCCGCAGGGTCGGATTGGAGCTGTGGGATTTTTGGCACGAGCGGAGCAGGGCGCGAGGGATCGGATCCAGCACAGCAGTGGGGTCATACGGTTCCCGGCCCTCCTGTGCTGCGTCCCGGAGCTGAGGTCCCATCCCCAGGGCCCCACTGTGCGCCCCGACCTCCACGCTGCTCCGTTTTGGCTCTGCTCAGCGACTCCTGAACTCGGCTTTGGAGCAGCAGCTCTGAGGCTGTGGCTGCTCTGCATGCGGCTTTCCCTCAGTGAAGCTCCCATAGGGCTCCAGTGTCTGCATGATGGCAGCTGGACCAAAGCAGAACCTGCGGCACGGCACTGCATGGCACAAAATGGCATGGCACAGCATGGCACAGCATGGCACAGCATGGCATCACACAGCATGGCATCACACAGCATGGCATCACACAGCATGGCACAGCATGGCACAAAATGGCATGGCACAGCATGGCATAACACAGCATAACACAGCATGGCACCACACAGCATGGCACAGCATGGCACAAAATGGCATGGCACAGCATGGCACAGCATGGCACAGCATGGCACACAATGGCATCACACTGCATGGCATCACACAGCATGGCACAGCTCAACACGACATGGCATGGCCTGATGTGGCACAGCACAGATTTCAATGGCACTGCATGGCATGGCATGGCACAGCGTGACATAACATGGCAAGGTCTGATGTGGCACAGCACAGATTTTAAAGGCACAGCACAGTGTGGCATGGCATGACATGGCAAATCCTGACGTGACAAGGCATGCTCTGATATGGCACAGTATGGATTCCGATGGCACAGCACAGATTTGGGTGGCACAGCACAGGTTTTGGTGGCACAGCACAGGTTCTGGTGGCACAGCACAGATTTGGGTGGCACAGCACAGATTCTGATGGCACAGCACAGGTTTTGGTGGCACAGTACAGATTTGGGTGGCACAGCACAGATTCTGATGGCACAGCACAGGTTTTGGTGGCACAGTACAGATTTGGGTGGCACAGCACAGATTCTGATGGCACAGCACAGGTTTTGGTGGCACAGCACAGATTCTGATGGCACAGCACAGGTTCTGGTGGCACAGCACAGATTCTGATGGCACAGCACAGGTTCTGGTGGCACAGCACAGGTTTTGGTGGCACAGCACAGCACGGCCCGGCACTGCTGGACATGCTATGGTGTAGCACAGCACGGTGTGATGCGGCACAGCATGGCCCGGCACGCTCCGTCCCCTCACTGCAGGGCTGATATCAGTTCTGTGAGAGCAGACATTGTCCTGCTCACATCTCCCGGCCGCACCCCACGACGTCCCAGTCCCCCATTGACCTAATTCTGAAACCCAGGGCAGGACGGGCGGGAGGGGGACAAATTAGGACAGGGATCGACCACCCACGGTCGCACCATGACATAATATGGCTCCGTCCTTCCCCTCCGCTGCCTAACGAGTGCCCCAGTGGTAATTAAAGCACCAACAGGAGCTCGGCTGGGATCCACAGCCTCGCCGCGTCCCGTTGCTGCCTGGGTGCCACAGAGTCGTCAGCCCCATGGTGTTTGGGGATGGCACTGCGGCACCTCCGTGTGCAGGGAGTTGATGCACCTCTGGAGCTGCTCGGCTGCAGGGAGAACCTGGAGGGCAACAGCCAGCCCACCTCTGGCCAAAGGATGGAGGAACCTTCAGGGAAGGGCAGCGCTGGGGTTCCTTGGACACGGTGAGTTTGGAGAGGGCTTTGCACGGGATGGGATCCGGATCTCCCTTCACCCGATGCCACATCCAACAGCAGCCATGGGTGGCGATGGTCCCGGCGCTCGGCCTCACGCACATCCAAGGCTCTGCTCTCCTGTCTCCTTTCCCCCCCTTCAAACCGACGTCCTTCCCATCCCACCCAGGGGCGACCGTGGGGGGCCGGCACCGCTCCCCCCAAACCCGCTGTGCCCCCCATCACCCCCTCTACCCCCCGTCTCCTCCCCACCCCCTCATCTTGACCTCATCCTGCTCACATTTGCAGCCCAAGCGTTGGCTGTGAAAGGTGCCTTCATGCTGAATTTGGGCGCTGCGCAGCGTTAGCAGCTCTCACGCCGCACTCCCCGGCCCTCCTTTTCTTTCGCTCTCTTTCCCACACTTTCCCCCGCTCATTGTGCTCCCGCTGCTTTTTTTCTTCTCCTATTCAACCCAAATTAGTCACGAGCAGCCCCCGGCTCGGAGAGGAAAAATAAATTAGGTGGTGTTTGAAACGCAGAGCCATCGGAACGGTTCTCCCCTGCGCCCAGGAGGGGAAGGCCGCAGGGTGGAGGATGAGGAGCCGCTCTGCGGGTGGGTCCGTGGGCTGGGGCCACGAGGGGAGCGCAGCCCCAAAGGGGAGGGGGTGACGGGGAGAAGGCAACAGGGAGGAGGCAATGGGAGGAGGGGGACGCAGCCCCAGGGTGTGGGAAGGAGCAGGGCGCAGGGCTGGGGGCTGCCCCACATCCCACTCTGCCTCTGGAAGGGGAGGCACCGGGAGCCCCGGGCTCAGTCCTCAGCTGGAGAAGGGACAGGAGATGAGACCGCAGGTGCTGAGGCTCAGCTTTCCCTGAGCGCCACTGGAGATGTGCGGCACGGAGCAGCCCGACCTTCCTCCCCATCCCGAGGGCTCAGGATCCGACCACCTCCAGCCCGCGGCTCCCGGAGCAGCAGCAGCGCTGTGACGTTCAACCCATCCCAGCAGCAGCTGAAAGGCAGCAAAAACAGCCACGAAGCTTCAGGTACCGAAAGCATCCGTCCTTCCCCATCGGCTCCCCTGGGGCCCACGAGGAGAGCTGGCAGCACTGTGAGGGAGCCACCAGCCACCCCAGGAGCTGCGGGGCCACGGAGGGACGGGCGACAGCGGGGCCAAAGCTGCAGGGCGTGCAGTCGTCCCCGAGGCCGTCGGCCCTGCGCCGTGCCAGGGCTCCATCTGCTGCGGCCCCGGCCCTGAGCTGCTCCATACATCAAAGTGACAGAGCCTGGGTTTTTGCCTTGGAGGAGCACTTTTTATTATGAAACCGAGAATGAAATGCAGCGTTCGCCCTGGCGCACTACAAAACGTTCCAAGCGAAGAACCGGCAAGAAGGAGCACGAGGCGAATAGAAAATACGTCTTACAAAATCCCACATACAAAAAAAAACCAACCATTAATAACAATAATCCGAGTACGGTTATTACACGAAACCAGGAAAGCGTGGGGCAGCGTCGGTTCATTTGGACATCGCTCGCCCCACAGAGGCCGGAGCTGTGGGTCACAGCCGCCCTGCGGGGTGGGGATGGACGTCACAGGTATTGCTCAGAGCTGCGGACGGCGCTGTGGAATGGGAGCAGTTTGAGGAGGCTGGTATGAAACTGTAGACACGTATTGCTTACTGAGGGCCGAGCGCGGCCTCTGCAAAGCTCCGCGTGTGCGCGTCCGCGGGACCCGAAGGAACCGAGCGAGGGTGGTGTCACCAGCTTTGTGATGAAAGAAATACAAATCCCGCACCTTCAGCGGGCCGCCAGGCAGCACGAGGACTTCAGGCATGGGACGGAGCTGCGCTGAGTGCAGCAGGAGCGGATTGCTGCGGGGAGCAGGGCGGCAGGCAGAGCTCACGGTTGGCCCGGCTCCCTTTGGAGCAGAGGCGCCTCTGCAGCGCCGAGCTGGGCAGCAGCCGGTTCCGAAGCACAGAGGGGGCAACGTGAAGCCCAGAGCACACGGCTGGGAGGAGCAGCTGTGTTTCAGGAGAGAAACGCGCTGCCGACCTGAAGGAAGGGCTGTGCAGGACCTAAAGGAGCCACGGCAATGGGCTCCGTTTGCGAACGCACGGCTACTTTTTGCTCCTCGTTTTAGGACACCGATCTTGATTTAAGGTTAATTGGCAATTCTGGCTGTGACAGTTCCCATTAGCTTCACCCCGCTGAGGCAGGCAGTGAGAGCTGCTCTGCCTGCTGCATTCTCCCATCCTTAAAAACAAGGAGGAGAGAGGACCCAGGGGTGGGACGGCAGCCACGGCTGCAGCAGCTCCTTGCCGAGCAGCAGATGTGAACTTCCACTCCAGAAAGGCAACCAGCGAGGGCTCCGCGAGCCCAGCAGCGCACAGGGAGGGCAGCAGCTCCCAGCTCAGGGCTCCGGGCTGACAAAACGCAGTGACAACAGCTCCTTCTTTTTGCCCTACTTGTTCTTTTTCTCTTAAAACTTAGCGAGTCGAAAGAGTTAAGTAACGCAATCGTACAACTAGGGGGGGTTCCCTACCTACGCAACGCTAAAACCCGAGGAACAGAGGTGAGAGGAAGTGGGGAAGAGGGAAGGATTCACGCACTCCGGATGCACGCTGCCAAGGGAGCAGCTGGAAGGGGCCGGCATCAGACGATCCCGAAGCGCTCTGCTCTTTTCCTCTTCTTTGCCTGCAAGAAATGAAGCAGACGTGAGAGAATTCAGGGCCGAGAGGAGCAAACCTCGCGTAATCCGATGGAGAATTTGCTGAGGGTTTGCCATCCATACTCCAGCACGGCGGCTCCAGCTCCTTCCAGAGCGCACCGACGCAGAGCCAGCCTGAAGGAAAAGGCTCTGAAGGTTTTCTTCTGCCCCCCCCGGCACAAAGAGCCCCAAATCCAGGAGCAGAAATATACAGTGCCTGAGATACAGTGCTGCTGGAGTCACCGCATTGTGCTGGCAAGGCGCTACAAAGGAGCTGAGCCGGGAACAATGAGTACTTCAGAGGCCTCGAAACCCTTCCAGGCAGTGGGGAGGTGGGAAATGTAAAAGGGCAAAGGGTTAACACTCTGCTATTCATGGAAAAGGTGAGAGGGACACACTAAAATGCATTAAATATACTATTGCGTCTCTCGGATCTGCCTTTAAGCTGCTCCACGAGAGGCGTATAAATCTTAATTTTTAGCAGGATAAATAGCCCCGGGGCAACAGAAGCCCTAATCAAGAATCTCCAGGGGAAAGGTGCATTTGAGTGCACACAATACCGCTCAAAAGCCCTTTTTGTTCCAGGCACAATCTCAGAGTGACCTAACGGAAAAGCAGGGACTCCCTCGGCCCTCGCCGTGGGGCTCGCTCTCCCATGCTTGGGGTTGCAAATAAATCCCCCCCCCCCCCCCCCCATGCTCCACCTGAATGCTGCAGTCCCCTTCTGGGCAGCTCCAGTCCCTGTGTGGGGACCCATCTGGTTGCAGCAGCTCACCCTGCGTTGCTTTGCTCGTTAGTTAACGAGCGGCTCTCCCCAGCCCAAAGGGTCCCTTTGTCCGTAGGTGGGTGCCGTGGATGCAGTTTGGGGCCCCGCAGCTGCACCGACCCCACATCGAGCCAGGAGCTGCACAATGTGCACCAAGAGTGGGACGAATCCAGGGCACAAAAACGGAGGAAAAAGGACAGGAGTGCCCCGAGGAGGTGACGGATTTAAAAGATGGGTCAGATACACAGAGGACCGAAGCGTCGAGGGGCGGAGAGGGAGGAAAGCTGGAAATAGGGTCAGCACCGCAACCTTCATTACGTTACGGGGTCTGCGGGGATTTGCTCCTGCAGGCCTGGAACGCAGCGCCCAAAGGGAAGCAGGAGGTTCAGGGGCAGCCAGGACAAGGAACTGCGGAGCACGAGGAAGGGGAGAGCACAGATCTGGTCCACGCAGGCACGGAATGAGGCTGCAGTGCTGACGGCCGTGGGGCTGACAGGGCAGCGGTTCAGTGGGAGCCCAATGGCAGCAGAGGGGTCCCCACGGCTGCCGTCCGCCTCTTGGGCCTTTACCTCTGTGTCCTCTGTGGCTCCAGCCCCGGCTGAACTCGTCACGATGCCAAACCGCTCCTTCCTCTTCTTCAGTTTCTCGTCTTCTTCGCTCTGGCACAGAGAATGGAGCAGATTTAATCCCGGGGACAAAGCCCTGGGGGTTCGTTTGGTGGCAAAGCACATCCCCCCTCCCCTCACCCATCACCAGGAGCTGCAGCAGGCGAGGCCACCCCCTGCGACACGCTGAATTTCCAGCAAACCCCTGCAGACATTTCCCAGAGCCCTCAGCTCTCCGTTTCTCAGCATTCTCCAGCAAAAACCGGAGGCTTTTTTACCTCTGCTGCCATCATCCACGCTGATGTCCTGATCACAGCTAATAGCCAAAGCCATCATTGCCTGTAAAAGCCTCAGAGCATCCATTTTCTGTGGATTTATTCCTGGCTCCGGCTGTTTTCGTGCCTCTTTCAGCCCATTTCTCCAGGCTGCCTAATTGCTTTGCAGCGCTGCTACAATTTCCCCTATCATTAAGGGCACTTCGCAGCTCTCAGCCCCCCCCGGCTGCATCCCACTGCTGCAGGTGACGCTGAAACCCACAAGGGCACCGTTTCTAAACAGCATCTTTACAAAGAAGAGCCCGCTCCCAATCCCAGCTCCCCCCCCACTCATCCACAGGGTCAAAACCAGCTCCCCAAAGCCATTCCCACCACAGAGCCAAGGGCCGCAGCTTTAACGGGGCTGCCGGACTGCGTGGGGTTTCTTTCTTTTTTTGGGAAGCCCACCACAACCCCCCCTGCTTCCAGCACTGCCCCGCAGGGAAAGCAGTGTGCAACCATCGTCCTAAATCAACACGGCCCTAATGATCCGGCTCACTTGACCCCGTAGCACAACAGTGTCAGATGCAAACACACGTACAATAAACTTCACTCCATCTCTGGCTTCTCGCTGACAGGTTTTGATTCATGGGGTGCTGAAACCCAGCCGAGGAAAATTACCTCTATCAAAACGCTGCTATCTCCGTATCTATCAACCCCTGGCAGTGCCCCCAGGCCGTGCTCCGGCGTGCAAATGGGTGCACCAGCATCTGTGGGGAAAGCTGACCTTTCTGGCAGGGTGTCAGATTTATTTTCTAACCTCTCTATTCCTCGGCTCCGTCCCTCTGCACTCAGTTATTTTGTAGTTTGTCTAAAATAAGAGGGGGGGGGGGGGGGAGGAAGAGGAGGAGAGCTTGAGCCAAGGACAAAGCGAACGGCTCTGCTGAGCCCTGGTGAAGAGGAAGGAAGGGAGAACCCAAATATCTGCGCTGTGCTCAGTGCTGTGTCCATCCTGAGCCCTGGGTCTCATTGCAGACCCCCAGGCTGGAAGCGGTGAGCACAGAGATGGGGGCTGCAGAGCTCCAGGATGGACCTTAGCACTGCTAAGCCCAGGCTCGGTGCTCGTCCTTACACTCCTTGTTCCCAAAAAGCTGGAAGGAAATGCTTGAAAATGGGCTCGCTTCTCTCCTGGGAGAATCGCAGCCCCTGCTGCTGGAAGACTTAAAGCCAAAAGGCATTAATTAATGGTTACCATGGCACAGGGAGCAGCTCTGGCACTCGCTGCTGCCCTGTGGATGGAGCAGATCGCCGGGCAGGGAGCACAGCTGGATACCTGCAATGGGAGCTGGAGCTGCCAGCAGCGGCCCAGCAGAGGTGCAGTGGGATTCGTGGGGATGCTCAGCTCCAATCTTCTCCAACACCCGAACCTCAGCAGAGGGGAAACCCTCCCTGGGTCCCCGCTGCCCACAGCCACAGCTCAGCATCCAGGCTGCAGGCACGTGGATGAGCAGCAGCAGCTCCACGTGTGTGCTTTGAGATGAAGCTCATTGCGGGTGAGGAGCAACGAAGCCCGGCTCTGGGGACAACACGCAGGAGGTGCTCCACGTGTCCGACTTCCTCTCCTCGAGGCCACAGCGCCTCTTCCTCAACAGATTAAAAGCATCCCGGGGAGGAAACGGTTCTGAACCTTCATGTGAAGCCCAGAGAATCCTCACCATAAATGGGGAAGGGGAGCTTGAGGCTCCATGAGGACAGCGCAGGCCCTTCTGCTCACCCTCCTGCATCCCACAGCAGCATGACGGATGGGGGGGATGAAAAGCAGAGCCCCGGGGCATTCAGGCGACGGTAGATTAATGATGACACGGCCTTGACCTCCAAAAGGTAAAGGTTATGAAACACTCAAGGGTAACTGGGCTTCCAATTTCATACCCAGAGGGTGAATGACAGCAACCGATGGTTTTATTCCCAGCAACACTCCAACCCGGGGATGTGCAGCTGTCGCCCGGCACCTTTTTGAGATTTGTTTCTATGTATGCATTTCTCCTGCTTGTTTCTCTGCGCAGGCTCCATCCTGCAGGAGCCACGTGGGGCAGGAAGGTGTGGGACCCCCACTGCAGCCCACAGGACAATCCGGGGTCCTAAGCACCATCCGGGCTCAGTGCAGCATCCACCTCCAGCTCCACACGGTGCAGCTCAGTTGGCTGGGCAGAGCCTTCCCCTCTCCAAAGAGTCTACTTGGATCAGGAACACACAGCAAAAGCCCTTATCGATGTCCTTACACCCCAACAAGAGGAGCCCTGATGTCACTGGTACACAGGGATGGCTCCTAAAAAGCACAGCTCGGACACAGCCACTCCAATGACACGGACTGAAGCACCTCAGTGCACATCAGCAGCGTTAAACACAGCTTTGCCCCACGGAAAGCAGATCCAGCACGGCTCCAAAGCGTCCCCCACCTCTACACCTCACCTCCATGCATCCCACAGCCACACCTGGCCGATCACAGGGATGCTCTGCACGCCCTCCACTGCCTTCCCTGGAAGGAACTGATCCACACAGGCACTTGAAGTGGAGGGAAAGCTTTGCCTGCCGCCCTCACTCCACCTGCAAACAGCTTTCTGGAGCTTCCCGGGACAGATTTAGGGCTGAAAGAGCTCTGTTAATAGGAGGTGGAAGAATTAAAGAGCTTCAGCTGTTGCAGACGTTGTGCCCAAAGCGGTTCCCCACCAGAGAGGCACACAACGTATCAATGAAAGAGAGCGGCACGGATCAACGCCTGCTGTTCTGATGGACCGACGCTCAGCGCCTTCGTCTCTTCCAGCTTCACACAGGGAAAGATGCAACCGCAGCGCCGTGCTGTGACCCCAGCACGGGTGGGGAGGGCAGAACAGAGATTCTCCCACGTCAGAACGCCGCCGTCTCACAGCCACAGCTTTATGCTCAGCCCCAAACGGGAGCAGCGGGGGAGGAGGGCCGAAAAGTCGCAGGCAAGTGCTAAGAGAGCACCTGCAGTTGAGTTGAAAAGCATTCTTTGGACGTCAGAGGTGGGGCTGACGTGGCAGGAATGCGGCTCAGGTGCAGCAAGAGGCAGAAGGCCCTGGGAGCGCTGCTCCATCTCTTGGCTCTCACTCCATGGCATCTCCAGCTGCTTGCAGATGCTCTCCCGTTATGAAGCTGGCTTGCTTGGGGCAGGAAGGCTTTGACACTGGGGCTGACAGTGGGAGCAGAGGCAGCGCTGACATCGCCTGGCACCATCCAGGTTTCACCACCCCCCCCCCAAAGAGTCCAGCTGTTATTAAAAAGGAGCAATCGGGCGATGCCTGAGCACCATTTGAATTGCACATTAGCCCCAGATTAAAAAAAAAAAAAAAGAAGAAGAAGAAGAAAAAGAAAATCTCTTCTATTCAAAGGCAACAGGCACAAAAACGGCAACGCACCGCTGCTGTGTTAACCCTTCCCTGCACACCACGGGGCAGCAGGATGCTGACAGCCACATCCCCAGCCCAGGGGATGCTCCCGGATCCATGCCAGTGCCTCACAGCTGCAGGGAGCCTCTCCAAAAGGAGAGGAATGCTCCCACAGAAAGGTTATGCAGTCGGCTACACGTGTGCCCAAGGGTGGGCAGAGGGATGGTAACCAGAGAGTGGCACTTCTGGCCCTCAGGGAGCTGATTCCGGTCCGTTTGCAGGCTTTACAGGCCTGGGCAGCCAGGTGCATGCTCACTAACCCCAGGGGTGAAAGGTTCTATAGGAATAAGTGAAATATGGGTTTGGAGAGAGACCAAGGGCATTGCGGCGGGGACGCAGAGCAGCCCCCACTTTACCCTGAGCCTCTCTTTGCCCCGAGACCCATTTTACCCTGAGCCTCCCTTTGCCCTGAGCCCCACTTTACCCTGAGCTCCACTTTACCCTGAGCCCCACTTTACCCTGAGCCCCACTTTACCCTGAGCCTCTCTTTACCCTGAGCCCCACTTTACCCTGAGCCCCTCTTTGCCCTGAGCCCCACTTTACCCTGAGCTCCACTTTACCCTGAGCCCCACTTTACCCTGAGCTTCTCTTTGTCCTGAGCCCCATTTTACCCTGAGCCTCTCTTTGCCCTGAGCTCCACTTTACCCTGAGCCCCACTTTACCCTGAGCTTCTCTTTACCCTGAGCCCCTCTTTGCCCTGAGCCCCACCTTGCCCTGAGCCCACTGCTGGCTCCAGGAGCAGAGCACACAGCTGAAGCTGTGCTGCATGGAGAGGTGAGGATGGAGCACTGCAGAGATGTTCCGTGTCCCAGGGTTGGATTTGGGGTGCTCAGCCACCCTGCAGGAATGGCACTGAGCACCCAGAGCACCCCAAGCCTACAGCAGGGTCATCTCCCTCCGCAAAGTGCCAGGAAAACAAACTGCAGAGGTTTGAGCACAGCTGAGCAGTGGGAACACACAGCCTTCACCCAGAGGAACCTGCAGGATGCTCAGCACCTCCACATGCTACAAAGTCTCCGGACCTCTTTCAAGCAGAAGAGATAAAAGGCAGGGGCTGAAGGCCCTCCAGAAGTACCTTATGTTTGATCTTTTATGGTCACTTAATTTGGTTTCTCCGTTGCTGCTAAAAGCTGGAGGTGCTCAGAGAGTCCAGGGGGAATCCGGAGAAAGAGCAGCTGCTCTGCAAAGATTTGGCTCCAGCAGATCCCCAAAATCCGCTCCAGCCGTGCCCCAAAACACAGCAGCGGCCCAGAAGCTCCACTCACACCTCCACCACAACTCCATAGAAACACCCCAACGCTTTTATGCCCTGAAACAACAGCAGCTCAGGACGAGGTGCACCAGCCCCTAAGCAACCTGCAGCTCAGCTCCAAGCACTGCTCAGAAGCACCCAGCCTGCTCAGTGCCTGCGTCCCCATGCTGCAAAGCAGGGAACCGTCAGCTCTGCTGTGACCGGAGAGGGTTTGCAAACAAGTCAGCTCAATCAGTGAGATCAGGGATGCTTTTTAGTGCACCGACTGCTTGCATACACCCACATTTCTCTGCTGCTCCTACAAGTGCCACATCCCCACCGAAAGCCACCGAGGGTCAGTGCTGCAGCTCCACTGAGCGCCCAACAGCAGAAGGAGCTGCCCAAGTGATCCTAATTAAATGGATTAAACGCGAAGGAGGGGATCCTCAGCAAAACCTCCCCGAGTTGAATTCAGCACAAACATTCCTCAGGGCCCTCCTTCTCCCCCTCTGCGCGCAGCACGGGGCGCTGGGGTTGCTTTTACTTTTGTCCTCTGCAGCCCAGAGGGGTTCAGGGCAATGTGACTTTGCTCCTCTTGCTGAGCTCCCAGCACATTCGGAGGGCCGGGAGCGGAGCGGTGCTGCCATTCTTCCCGGGCTGCTCCTCCAAATTCCTGCAGCCAAATGGTTCAAGAGCCACTGAATGGCACACATAATGACATCATTGATTGAACCATAATAGAAGGGGAAAGGGGGGGTGGGGAAAAGATGTATTTGTGTTACAGACAAAAGCTAAGTTCTGTTTCACAGCAGGGACCAATGAAGAACCAGATGACTGGACAGAGTGAGGTCAGAGAGTCCCCCCCAGCATTGTCTTCCCTTGGAGCGAGCCCTTCGCCACTCCCTAAAGGTTTGTTAGGGACGCAAATCCTTTTCAGGCAGCACCGGGGATAAATACGGGATCAGGAGTCCTGCTGACCCCTCGCAGCTCTCTCGTCATTTGTTTTTAAAAATGACATCGTGGCTGTGTGTCAGTGCGAGCAAAGGGCTGGGGGGGAGCTGAGAAAGGGGTAATTGCAAACACCAAATTACTGCCGAGTCGGCAGAAGACGGAGGTGAGGGCAGCTGGGTGCTGCGCTTGGTGGGTTTGGGCTTTCACAACAGCTCTTCCCTCAGAGCTGGGGTTGGGGAATGGTCCTGCAGGGCCACGGGGAGCTGGGGGGGCACCGCGTGCCAAAACCACGCTCCTATGGGGAGTCGAGCAAAGGGCGTCTCTGAGGGCTGCGTTATCGTCCTGCCTGGGGCAAGGGCAGAGAAAACAGCACGTGGTGCTGTGTGAGCACTGAGGAGATAACAGAAACCACAGAGCTACCAGCTGTGCAAGGGCACGAGATGTTCTGCCGGGAGCAAGCAACCCAAATCTCCACTAAAAGGCAACAGGAGAGCACAGGCCCTGCAACAGGCTGGGGAAATGCTGGGCGTGCAAAGGCTCCGAGGAGCCACACAGCCCCACACAGCACCCAGCTCTGCCCCTTCCCACAGCACTGCGCCTTCAGGACTTCACTCAGAGATGGTGAAGCTCTGGAACAGGTTGCACAAGGAGGCTGCGGATGCCCCAGACCTGGAGGCATTCAAGGCCAGGCTGGACGTGGCTCTGGGCAGCCTGGTTGCTGACCCTGCGCATAGCAGGGGGTTGGAACTCAATGGTCTTCGAGGTCCTTTTCAACACAGGCCATTCTATGATTCCATGGCTCGGCCACGCGTGCTCCTGTGGCACCAGGAATTGAGCACCGCCCAACACAAGGGCAGCACCACCTCTGTCTGATGCATGGGGAAGCCAGCAAGAACACTGCACAATGCTGCTCTGCAGAGCCAGGAGCTCCAGGATTCAGATGTCTGACAGATAAAGAACAAAACCAAGAGCAGAACAGGACACCGAGTGCAACAGAATGGAGGCAGCAGAACACTGGGAGCTGTGGGGAGGCACGGGGCAGCTCAGCACAGCCCCACGGGCACAGCCAACCTGGAACTGCCCCACTATTTCTCCCACCTGGAAAGCATTGCTGGTAGCTTCCCACCACACACCTGAGTGTCACACCTTCATCTCACTACTTCCTATTAGCCCGAGCCATTCACCAAAACAGGAGCAACGCACGATGATCCGTGAGGCTCCTCCCAAACCATCCCATGGTTCTGTGACCTCTAGCTCAATAGCACTGCACCGTGCTTCTTCCTTCTAGCAACAAACCCACTGTGTTATTATTTTCTCCCCTGCGTACCAGCTTGGTGTTATTGGAAATCCACAGGGGAATACGCCTTCTAGGAAAGAGAGCTTCCTTCTCTTGCACAATGCCACAGGCTGGACCACAGGGCCCAGGGGCTGGAAGCCACAATGCACCCCTGCTCCCGGGGGGGGTTATTGCACTGCCTTGGCCAGAGGTCACTGTGCCAGCAGAGAAGGCGCCACAGCCTCTCCTGGGGAAACGGTTGCTTCGTCTTTAAAATAAAAACCCACAAAAAGACCAAAAATAACATCTGCCCCATCTCTGCGTTCGCCTCTCCATCTCAGATCTTACTTCCCCCGGGATCACAGCCTAGGGCAGCGTCCTTTGGGTCTGCACTGCAGGCTCTGCTCAGCCCCCCGTCCCGCAGCCACATCCTCAGCGCGGCTCAGCTGCGGGACTTGGAGGCAGGAAGGGGCTGCACACCCACCGGCGGCACCAGGAGCGCGCGCAGCCCACGCCAGGACGCACAGCCTCCCCCCAGGGCACCCCAGGAGGGGGCAGGGGCCGCGCAGCACCCTCGCACCACGACGCCCCCGGCCGCCAGCACTATTCTTCACCTTGTCACTTCCCATTATCTTAGCCCGGCAGGCCGCATTCAGCTGCTCTGCTCGGGGTGACATCGCCGTGCAGGGCCGGGGGGAAGCAGAGGCAGTGAGATCAGCACGGTGAGGGCACGCGGTGCTGCACGCAGCCAAAGCCCCCCAGCAGCCTGGGAGCCTTCCAAGGCTCCCCATCAATCCTCACATGGAAGTTGCCAGCGTTTACCTGCAGAAGCACGGCAGCTGGGATGACCCCGCGCCGCTCCGTCCCTCGAAGACCGAAGCTTCCCTTCCTACCTACACCCTTCCCAGCCACTTGTTCAGCACAAGTGATGCCAAAAGGCACTGAACACCTCGGAGCCATCTGCTCCAGAAGCATTCCTGCAGTTTGCAGGGGCTGCTGTCAGCCTGCAGCACGCTCCTTGCGAGGGCCGCTGCGTTGCACTGGGACAGTTCTGACTTTGCTCACACACATTCTGGCTGCATTCTTTTATTCTGACCTAGTTTCTGCTTCCTGCTGAAAAGTTTTTCTAACGTGCAAATGCATGCAATGTGTTTTAGTTCTTTAAAAAGTGAAACGAAGGCAATTTTCAACCCTCCCCTCCCCCCCCCCTCTAAATGCAGCTGCCTTAGTTACGACTGGTCCAGCTCAGAGGGAGAGAGAAAACCCTCTGAAAATTACCTAAAGTAGCTCTTAAGATGCCCCAGATGCATTCAGAAGTGGAAGAGAAGTGCCTGGGTTCCAACCCAGGGAAGCAGGCTCTGCATCCCAGCGCAGAAGACGCAGAGCCAAGCAACACAAAGCCCGCAGCAGCCAGAAATAGAGAAGTGTGGGGAGAGGAAACTGCAGAGGGGTAGATGTGCCCCCTCAGGCCGAGCGGGAGAGACAGCAAGACTCATTTCTTGAGGACAAACCGACCGCAGGAATCAGTCGCGCTGCTCAGAGCTGCCGGCGCACGGCACCACGGACTGCGCTGGCCCTGGTGTCAACCAGAAGCAATCCTCTTCTCCCACCGATCCCTTTCCTCTCTGCCAACATCAGCACTTCTCCCCACCGCCTCCTCCCTGCTTCCCCGGCGGTTGTTTCCCCTCCAGAGGTTGGCAGGGGTTGTTTGGAAAGATGGCAGGCAGAAAAAACTCTCCAGGAAAAGGATTCCTCTCCTCAGCACGTTACCGCAAAGCTCGCTGGAAGCCAAACAATTCAGCCAACTGTTTTCTCTCCCTCTCTCATTTCAGTATTTTGTATACACACAACTTTCCCTGCTCTCCTGCCCCCTGCTCTCCCCCATCCCCACGCCGACGTCAGGCAGCAGCAGGCCAGCTCTCCTCGGCTAATAGCAGGCAGCGCGCACAGCGGTTCTCAGCTGCCGCATGAGAAATAAGCTCTCATTAACGAGAATTAAAGCAGTGTTAACCTACAGCCGTGACTGATGGACGCATTAAAACGTTAACTCTTCCCAGCCATCGTCTCGCTGCTGCTCACAGCCCCGTGTTGCTGCACTCCAGCAGCAAAATGGAAGGCTAACAGCTCTGCGAACGCAACTGAAGTTCCCCAAGGGGGTCCGTAGCCAATAAGGGCGCCGCTGAGGGCAGCCCTCAGCACAGAACCCCCCGTCCTACCCAAAAAGTCACCCAGGGACGGTGAGAACGGGGCTGGCAGCGTACATCCCCCCCGGGATCCTTTGTTCCCTGCAGCCCAGGGATGCCCTCCGGACTCCCAACGACCCCCCCAGCCTCACCTCCCCGCGCCCGGCCTCGAACAGAGGAGGGTTAATCAGCTAATTGCTGCGCGAGGCAGTTTGAGACCTCGGCGTCAAGGAGGAGATAGAAAAGCCAATTATTTTGGTCATCTGTTCGGATCCAGGAAGGTATTTGATAATGTCACACAAAGGTGGCAAACAGAGCTTTTATGCTCTCCCGGGGGCTCTCGCGATCCATTTGGTGCCAGCGCTTCCTCAGCGGGAGACTTATGAGACTATTTTATACATAAAGAGCAAAGCATCCCCTCGGAGAGATGCTTCTGAACCACGGCCGCAGCGTGGGCAACCCCCTCTGCAGCATCCAACCCTGCATATAAAACACGAAGCTCCACATCCCTCCCCTGGGGAGCGGAGCCGAGCGGCACAGGGAGCAGCTGCCGCAGAGAGGGAACATTTACAAGTGTGGGGGGTTAAGTACAGCTAACAGGAGTCAAGGGATGGGAGCCGTGGGTCAGAAGAGCGTGCGCTTTAACAGGAGGCCTCGGAGGGGAGAGTCAGTGCTACGGGGAGATAAACGCTTGCTTGATTTATTTTAGAAATTAATTTGATGGCCCTGCGCTGCCTTGAGACAAATGAGCACCTGCCTCTCTTGCTCCCATGCAGCCCAGCTCCCTGCCCTGCTCCAGCGCCGCGCTCTCGCTTCCCCCTTTGGGCAGAGAGGAAGAGGATTTTCAACTTGAAAGATTTCTACCCCAGAGGGCTAACAGAGGGGGAAGGGGGGGGTTCAAAGCTACAGATGAGTTCACAGCCACTAACGCAGCGCTGCATTTGCTCCCTGCTCACAGCGGGGCTGAAATCCCCCCTTAGTTACGATTCTCCCCCTCGCATCCCTACCCCTCCCCAAACCAATTTGAATGGGAAATGAAGTGTGGCTCCGCAGAGACAATGGTTTATTGTAAAGTTGGGGGGGTTTTTTGTTGTTGTTTTTCTTTTGTTGGCTTTTTTTCTTTTTTTTTTTTTGTGCTGCAACGCAGGGTATAAAAACCTGCCAAGACACATGTAAACATTCGCCACCACCAGGCTCCCCCGTAATGAAAAGCTATAAAGAACACCCAGGTGGGAAGCACAATGCTACCAGCTAATTAAAGTAACCAATAATCTTCCTCCCAGGAATGCGAGTGTGTTCCGCTCAGTGGGAGAAGCCGCTTCTAAGCCCGTGAACTCGACTTCCTGGTGGAGCAAACCCCCCCCCCCAAAAAAAAATAAATAGGAATAAAAGGACACAGCGCAGCGAGGTGGGCACAAAGGCCGAGTGGGGAAGCTGCAGGGAGAGCTGGTGAGCCGCTGTGGCCCTGGGCACGGCACTGCCCTGCTGCTGAGCCTCCATCCGTGCAGGAGCAGCTCAGCAGCACGCAGAGCTCAGGGAGCCCCCGCTTTGTGCCCTGGGGTTTGGGGTTTTCGCTCCCCGCTGCCCCGCTGTTGAGTTGTGGACACGCAGGCCTGCCCAGAGAAGGCCACGGCCGTAAAACATTGACAAGGCATATATTCCTCCTGAAAAATGGGAGCTCCTGGTGACAGGGTTAATGATGTTTGAGCAGCCTCTCACCCTGAGCTCCATGTATCCCGGCTTTAATGCACTGCCCTCCTTCCCCCACCCCCAAAGGGACAGGGGAGGGAAGGAGGGAGGGGGGCGGGTGGGGGGGTGCTGGGAAACAGCGACCTCCAATGCCAGATATTTTCTACATCAGTGAATTCCCAGGGCCGGTGGAATAAAGCGGAACGCTCATACATAGAGAAACAGGCAGCAAAAAAGGTCAACTCCATCCCCCCGAGGAGGAGAGGGGCTCATTTCGCAGGGATGAAGGAAGATCAACCTCCCCAAGCTCTTACCCTTTCCAGATCGAGAGGAGAAGTCTCCATGCCAACATCACCCAGCTGTTATCACTGGACAATTCGCTTTCATTCCCCACTATTTCCAAGCAGTGCTGCAGCACGAGGGCTGCTAAAAGCCAGCAGAGGAACGGGGCCGTTTCCATTCAGGAGGCACGCAGGACGCCACTCTCATCTCACTGCATGTTTTATCCTTCCTCCCGTTTTACCCAAACGGGCCGCACTCACCTCATCCTGGCTCATCAGGGAATGATCACAGCCACGTGCCCCCCCAGCACGCCCTGCTGCCTGCCCCTCAGCCCCCTGCCCAACACACAAAGCTATCAACGAAACCAGCTGCTACACACAAGGACTGGAGGGAGACCACGCTCAGAAGCTTGGCGGTATTTCTCCAAAGCTTCCAGACCGAATTCATCCCCCTCCAAAATTCACCTCATTTGTACTTCAAAGAGGTACCAGGGAGCTCTTCAGAGAGCTCATTACCTTGCTCTTTACAGACCTGGCTTCTACCCCCAATCAGAAATGTGCACTTACACAGAAACACCCGAAAACAAACCAAATTACGCAGCCTGCTACACGGCCTCCCTTCCCACGTCCAAACCAGACCGATAACCTTAAAATTCAACACCTCTGTTCACCCGTCACAACTTTCTCCACACCATATTAAGCCTCACACAAAACAAACAGAGGGAAAGATGAAGGAAACGATGTTGACATGAGTCTCCCGGGGCCCGGAGCCCACACTGCTGCATTAATAACACGACGTAAAAGCTCCAGCAGCGAGGAGGCTTTGAACTGTGCGCTATGAGCCCTGGGCTCCTCCGGAGGTGCAAAGTGTGTCCTGGAGGCCAATGCACCTTACCTTCTTGGAGAGCGAGGAGACATTCAAACCAAACCTCTGAGCCCTTTCCTTTAATTTATCCATGTTTACCTACAAAGACACAGGAAACTGATTTTTAAATCGCCGTCGCTCGCACCGCAGGGAAAAGGCTCTGCCAGGAGAAACCGTGCGCTGCAGCCCCCAGAATGAAACCCCGGTGCTGCGCTCCCCCAGAACTCAGCCGGTGCTGTTGGGAAGCTGGGCCTGAAGGCAGAACCCAGACGGAGCAGCCCCGCATTGCTCACAACAACCAAAGGGCAAACGCAGTGCTGCCTGTCCTCTCCTGAAGGGCCGGCAGATTCAGGCTGCTCCTGTGAGCTCCCTGCTCCTGCTGCACCCGACAGCTCCCTGCCGGACCCGACAGCGGCCCTGAAGCAGCACAGCCTCCACCACCAGCAAACAAAGCTCCTCGGGCAATCCTGCCAGTGCTCCTGCACTCGTCACTGCTCTCTGCCTGCTGCAGGTTAAGGAGCTGCTGCCGCACCCTCTCTCTTCCAAAACTCATCACATCTGCTGCCATGACCAAGCACAGCACCCAGCCTGCCTGCGATTTTCCTGCCAAACACTGTAGAGGGACGGGAGCCTACGAAGTCGATGCAAGCACAACATCCAGGTAGGCAACTTCATCAGCTGCCACTCTACAGATGTTGTTCTTGGACCATTTTGATGGCTCGGTTTATTCCCACAGGCAGGAACTTCTTTGCACAAATGACAAGCCACATTAAGAGCCTGAGCAGAGGAAATTTAGGAACAAGAAGCATCTCTTACCGTAGGTTTGCTGTCTGCAGAGAGGCCTGAGATGAGAAGAAAACAGAAAACTCCATTAGAGAACAAACATCTGGAACAGTAAATTATCTGAAAAGAGGAGCAGTGAAGTCACAGCACCGCTGGAAGCACGCGCCAGTCTGAGCAGCAACTGGTGAAGAACTGCTGCCCCATTTCTCCCAGTTTCTGTATCATTCACTCAAGGGCAAGTCACCAAATTTCATCCCCAAGTCAGCTTTTCCCACCCGTAAGGTTTTACCCACGCTTCTCATCCCAACTCTGCAATTTCTGCTCAGAAACCCTGGGTGTGGACAGACGGTAAAACAAAGACAGCCTCACCAGCGACTTTTTCTTTCCCAGGAATAAATAAATATTTGCAGTAAGGTCACTCCATTAATTGGTTCTGCTTCACCTTCTCACCTTTTGTCGAAACTGTGGCCAAACCAAACCTGCAGAAAGTAAATAGAGCTCAGTGAGACCCAAGCAAACACGAGGTGGGTATCTGACGCATCAAGGCTTCAGCAAGCACAACACAAATTCCTCCTCCAAAGGCTTTTCTTAAGCGTACCTCAGTGAAACCCATTGAGATGAGCTGGGAATTACTGGCTAATGGAACCACCACAGAAACTCCTGTGTGCCAACAGCAATTCCTCACTTATTCCCAAGGAGAAAGAGCCAGGTTGTGGCAGCAACACAACTGCTGCCTGCGCCAGGTGAGAACGGGGCACTCACCGAGCCGCGCGCGCTGCCTTCTTGCTCTCCAGGCTCACGGGGACGTTGAAGCGCTCGGCCCTCTTCTGCATTCTCTGGAGGTGGGAGGAAAAAGAATCCAGAGAAGGAGAGTGAGGACTCGAAGTCTACGGAAAGGAAACGGAAAGAGGCACACAGACTGAACGCAGGATGGGCGAACGCCTCCATGCGCACGTGCCTGAGACACGGAGAGGCTTGGGAATGTCAGAAGCACCAAAAAACATCCAAATCCCCTCAAAGGCCGAAAGGAAATATCTCACATTTTCTTGTTACACAAGGGCCCAGAAATGCGTTTGGTGTTTTAGAGGTTAGAGAAACAGATAGGATTTTCAGGGAAACATTTCCTTTGGCCAAAAGCTCAGCGAGGAGCGCAATAAACATCTGCATCAAAACATAAACGTTTGGAACAGATGGAGTAGGAACGGCTCCCCTCATGGCGTCGGCACCGAAGCTGAGAAGTCACTTGAAAGACAGCTCAAAGCACGCTTCCTTATCCACGCTCTTTGATGGATATCCAAAAGAAATACGCGATAGTGGGCGGCCACACAAAGGCCCTGTTGGATCAACAGCCCAAAAGCAGGCGGTGGCAGCACAGCTCAGGTCACCCCACCAAGAAAGAACCCCCCTGACCTTCCACCAACGAATGAAGTCTTTCAATATTCAGCTATTGCTGAGAACAGGTAAACCAAACCCAGTTAACGTTCAGTTAATCGTATCAGTGCCTAAATGCAGACCTTCTCCTGGCAATCCCAGGGGTTCTGATGTTTAGAAGCATTAAATGTGTGTGGCACAGCAACAGCCTCAACAAGAGCAGGCTTGGCGACTGGCAAAGATTGGTTGGGCTTCCCTGCCAGTGATGGATGAAATGGTCCATATTTCCTGCACTATTTCCTCATTATTTCCTGGAGCAGCTGACCTCCGATAATCCACAGTGCACTGTAGGGAAAAACAACTCTCTGCCCTCTTCTAAAAGATCTCAGTGATGCTGAAAGGCACCCAATCCATACGCAGCCTCACAAGAAGTGGCTTTCCTGTGAATTGGCTCTATGGAATTTGAGGGGAAAAAACCCCAAAGGATGAGAGTGTAACGTCAGCAGATCTGTTAATGAGCTCTTTAAGCAGCTACGGCCAAGGGCAGCCCCAAATCACAGGGGAGCATCGATCCTCCACCAGGTACCACATTTCTCTTCATTACTCCTTCAGCTGAGGTCATAATCCTCTGCTTGCGACATGGCCCTGGTTGCTGTGGAAATGATCCTGTCCCAAACAGGAGATTAGAGCTCCAAAGCAGCAGCGAACAGCAGGAAGACAAGAATCATGTTTTCATACTGACTGCTTTCTTACGGAGCATGAGTGGGAAACTAAAATGGGGGGGGGGTGATTAGAGAACCAGAGCGAGATTCCTGAAACTCCAAGTTTCACAAAGCTTTCCCAGAGGAATCAGTGGCTTCTAAGAGTGTTTGTTTGAAGTAAGCCCAGCAAATACAAGTGGCAAAGCTACAGAAGATAAAGATGAGATACTCTGTTAGTGCTTCCCAAACCGAATACTCCCTGAAGGATGAAGGATAACCTCAGCAAAGCTTTGTAGTTTCGTGTTTGAAGCAAGCAGGCTTGCAGCAAGCCCCAAGGGACAGAGATGGGCATCTCTGCAGGGAACGCTGCGTGCTCCCAGCAGCAGGAAGGGAAGCACAATTTAGACAGTGAAGTTACAACAGGACAATGCAAATCCATCAGGCTAAGTCATGTCTGCAATGGAAGGACGCACCAGGAGCAGCTCAGCTCGTCTCTACGTTGAAAAGATTGCTGTAGGGTCAGCTGGCTGGGGGCAGATAGAAATGGCAGCGAGGAGGAATGCAGCTCCAGACAGCTGAGAGAAGCACTCCGTCAGACCACAGCAAAACGGAACGTGCTGGGGGTCAGCAGGCTGCTAGCTCAGCCTGGTCATTAATAACCAACTAATTAACCAAGCCAAAACAATGGTTTGCAACGGAAACACAGCCTCAGCAACGTACAAAAGAGATTCTGAACGAAGCAACAAGCCAAGCGATAGCTGGGGGATGAGGGTGAAGTAGCAGAAGGAAGCTTACCTCCATCTGTGAGATTTCTGATGTTATTTTCACTACTTTCTTTTCCGTGCTCCTACGGGTGTTGGAAAAGAGAAACATCAGTCAGAATTCCCAACAGCTTCACATCACACCTGAGCGGGAGGCAGACCGGGGCTCCCCTCCTCAACCCCACCTCTGGGGAACCCCAGCCTCAAGTGAGGCTCTGCTCTCAGGAGGACAGCAGCCCCAAGCCAGCATCCCTGTTACAGCAGCAGGCTGAGAGCCCTCATAGTGATGCTGGAGTCTGAAGCCTGTGAAGCTCGCAAGTCAAGTCTGAGGTGTGCAGGGAAACAAAGGAGCTGGTGAAGACGCAGCCACCAGTTCTCCTCCTAGCTCAGCAACTGCCTTCAGCACCCCTGAGCTCCTTTAGTGAAGATGGGAGACAAGCTGGAGGCCCCAGAAGACCACAAACCACAAGATCCACCCTCAGCACTCACATCTGCTCTCCACAAAGGCTTGGAGAGAGAAATGAACCCAGTTTAAGGCACGAGGAACGCCCTGCAATTTCAGTGGGGTGCTGCAGGAGCACACGGGTTGGGTTTAATACAGCAAGAGGCCGTGGATCCGCAACCCAGGAACAATCTCCTGCACATCTTAAAGCTCTTAAGGGCAACATTCAGCTCCTGTTAGCAGCCCAAAGTCTCAACTGCATGCCCTGAGAAGCTTTATTCCTTTATGGCCCTGAAATACAAAGGATCATTCTGTTCTAGTTCATGGGACAGCCCCAGGCAGCTCTCCCCAGGTCAGCACCAGCGTCCCGGGCTCAGGCTCCATTTCAAACACACACTTCCTGAACAATGTGCAGCTGACAACAGCAGGACCAGTAAAAAGACCGAACAAAAATATAATGGAGTGGGCGTGCTCTAAAGTTTATGCTCAGAAAACAGAGCTCAGGCTCGAGGGGGGGAAAACAAAGGAGGAAGAGACAAAGTTCGGAAGTTCCCAGGCTAAACGAAATAGCATCATCCTCCTCTAAAAAACTCCCATAAAACAGTAGGTCACAGCCAGCCTCATTAAGGTCTCCCATTTAGAAAAACGCGCTGCTTTTGTTCCAGATTCCTGGACAGGTTTCTCATTTTATGCCCTGAAAGGTAGTAATGGTTTAATGACACTTTCACAGGAAGCAATTTGGCTGGGGCCAGGCACGCTCCCCACGCTCAGGGCTCTCACACAGCTCCCCCAGCAAAGCCATCAGGCCACAGAACTCCAGCTCCCCTTGCTGCAGCCCCTCCAGCCACAGGACTGTCTCACCGAGCCCTGAAAAGAGCCTGCAAGTGTCTGGGGCAGGCAGAGCTCTGCCCTGCCGTGCACCTCTCGTGTGACAGCGCTCCCCACGGGTTTTGCTTTGGATTGAGCAGAAAGGATAGTTACACATCAGGCGATTTTACAGGAGGCTCTTCCACTTTGGTGGGTGGCTCCGCCGGTTTCTGCTCTTCTTCCTGCAAAGCAACGAGTTGGGAGGAGGTCAGAGAGCATCCCAGCCAGCTGAGCAGCAGCAAAGCGTCACAGCAAGGGCAGCGCCAGGTCTTCTGGGTTCTCGGAGGCCATATGCTGCAGTTCAGCCTGACCATACCCTTAGGTTTCTGAATTTCATGCTACCGCAGCTGCTGAGACCACACGTCACCAAGGAACCCAAGCAGCTGTGCCTCCCCATGCTGCTGTCTCCCACTTGAAGGGCTCCTGTGCTTGAAATCTCCTCTCCTCCCCCCCAGTGGGGTCTGACTGCCCAATAAGGCAAAACGTGCAGTGAGAAGCAACATTAGGTGCTGACAGCCTTCATCTACCAGCATATGAGCAATCCTATGGACATTAATTGCTTGTTCCCTTTTTTTTCTTCTCTTTTTGACCCCTAAAGACTCACCAAAAAGATTGGCATTAACAGGCTTAGGAAATTATCCCAACTGAGACATTCTCAAGCCCACAAGCAGAACCAGCAAAGAGCATCAGAACCCGACAGTGCTCGCGCTCCGTGTCTGCTGCTCCTCTGGTAAGGCCCTTTCACTTCTCCCACCAACAACTTCACAGACAACAGGACAAAGCTCCCATACGCTGCACACATCCCTGCAGAGCTGTGTGCTGAGGAGCAGAGCTGCTTTCTGCAGGTGCTTTGAGCACAGACAACTCTTCCAGCCAGGATCTCTGCACTGCCCAGAACATAAAGCTTCGGTTTTGAGGCTCACTCCCTCCTACAGGCCAGCTCAGCCAACATGCAGGGCACCAATTTGGTGTTAGGGCCTCCTTGCTAAGAGCACAGCACGCCCCAACTGACATTTGCTGTTAACAGCAAACACAGAACAACAGCATGACTCCTGAAAAGAGGCAGAATTCCCCCTCCTGAAACAGCAGCCACGCACCACGACCACAGACTCTTCCAGAAACTTTGGAGCAGCTCTCCTAGGGAATTGGGTTTGTTTAGCTTGGAGAAGAGAAGGCTGTGGGGAGACTTCATGGTGGCCTTCCAGCATGAGAAGGGAGCGGATAAACAGGAGGGGGAACGGCTGTTTGTGAGGGTGGGTGGTGATGGGACAAGGGGAATGGTTTTAAAGTGAGCCAGGGAGGTTTAGGTTGGATATAAGGAGGAAGTTTTTCACACAGGGTGGTGAGGCACTGGAACAGGCTGCCCAAGGAGGCTGTGGATGCCCCATCCCTGCAGGCATTCAAGGCCAGGCTGGATGTGGCTCTGGGCAGCCTGGGCTGCTGGTTGGCGACCTGTGCACAGCAGGGGGTTGGAACTGATGATCACTGTGGTCCTTTTCAACCCAGGCCATTCTATGATGATTCTATGAAACCCCCACACCACCACACACTCCATGCAAACAGGGCAGCACGGATCCTCCAGCACCAAAGCCGGC
The DNA here is from genome assembly GCF_951394365.1 of Tetrao urogallus. NCBI lineage: Eukaryota > Metazoa > Chordata > Aves > Galliformes > Phasianidae > Tetrao > Tetrao urogallus. Next base: position 428,034 of record NC_136844.1, on the reverse strand, counting down.
CGGTTCAGATCCAACAGCGAAGCTCAGCCGTGCTTCGAACACAGCGGAGCTCCTGCGCTGCCGCGGCTCTCTGCACCGCTCTCTCCATGCCCAACACAGCCACCCAGAGGCCAAATGCTGCCAACGCAACAGCCCGTCCCGCAGCTTTACCTCTATTTCTTCTCCCAGAACATCCTCTTCGTTTGCTTCTTCTTCAGCTAAAGAAGAAAACAATGCATCAATCGCCGACACAAATCACTCAGCGATACTTTCGGCTTCTCGGATCAAGCCTTGCTGATAAAACGGGGAGCTGAGAAGCCACGCCGCAGCAAAGCACTCCCACCAGCACTCCCACACAACAGCTGAAGCCTGGGGGCTCTCTCAGCACGCAAACTGCCCACGGGGGGTGGGGGGGTGGAAATCCCAGCGCTCTGGGTACCCACCGTGCTCCTCCAGGTAGGCCTGCAGCCTGTTGATCAGATCCTGCTTGTTGCCCTTCGCCTCCAGCCCGCGGGCGAGGCACTCCTGCTTCAGCTCGGCCAACTGCGGGGAAGGAGAGCAGCCCGTCAGCACGCGTGATTCGCTCCCAGGCACAAACACCGCGAGGAACACGAGGTGCGATAACACACCGCAAAGCCACCGCTTGTTCATCCCCTTTGTAAGGAGCTCTTCTAGCTCCTTCCTCCTCCTTCCTCACTCACGGGGCCAGGCCCAGGGTCACCCACCGGCGCCCGCAGACGGGGACCGAAGCCTCGCGAAGGGCACCGGGTCGAACCGAGGCCGAGCAGAGCGCGGTCCCGCGGCCACAGGGCGGAACCGGAGCGCCTCCAAGGCCCGACCTCCCCCACAGCCCCGTTACCGGCGACAGCCCCGGGACCTGAGCGCGTTGGGAGCCAAGGCCCAGATACAGCAAAGCCCTCCGGGCGTGGGAAGCGATGCCCGAGCCGCAGGGCTGCCGTTAGGAGCGGAGCAGCCGCCGCTACCTTCAACTTGTGGAGCTCCACGGTCTCCGCCGCCATCTTGTCGCCCCCACAGCCCGCTGCCGGCCCCACCCCCGCCGGCAGCTCACAGCCCAATCACAGCTGCGCTTTCTGAACGGGTGATTTCAAACCGCGGGTCAACATCGCTCCTTGCGATTGGTCGGTTCTCGCTGACTCCTCGCGCTCGCTATTGCTCCGCCGGTGGGCGCGGGGCGGGGAGGTACTGAAGGACAGGCACAGCGACCAATGGAAGCGGAGAAAAGTCACTGAGCAGCCAATGGTGGCAGCGGGTCGGGAGTGAGGTGACTTCCTGGAGACGGGCCCGGGGCGGGCAGGGTCCTGGCAACGGTGTCTGCGGAGCCGGAGGTAAACGGCTGGGAACGGGTCTGTGCCGGGGGACCGGGATCGAAGGGAGCGGGACTGAGGGAACGGAGGGATGCGGCCAGGGCCGAGAGCCAGTGGGATTTAGGGCTGCTTTCCGGCCCTACGGCCTCCCTGATGGAGGGAAGTAGGAGGCCGGGCCCAACGTCTGGCGGTGCCGCTCCGTGGGTTGTGCCGGGATCGGGGCCGTGGAGCGGGGCTGTGCTGTGCTGAGAAGCGCGGGGGTCTCCTTCCCAACTCGGAATTCCACGCAGCGCTGCAGGCTCAGGGCTGAGCGGTCAGATGAGTGTGAAGAGGAAATGGACCTGGGGTGCTGGTTGGTGCTCGGCTGAACAGGAGCCAGCAGTGAGCAGGAGGCCAAGAGGGCCAACGGCATCCTGGCCTGCGTTAGAAACAGTTGGGCAGCAGGAGCAGGGAGGGAAGCGTCCCCTGTACTCAGCTCTGGTGAGGCCGCACTTTAAGTGCTGTGCCCAGTTTTGGGCTCCTCACTACAGGAAAGACATTGAGGAGTGTGTCCAGAGAAGGGCAACGAAACTGGTGAGTGGTCTGGAGCACAAGGCTGATGAGGAGTGGCTGAGGGAGCTGGGGTTGTTCAGTGTGGAGAAGAGGAGCTCAGGGGAGGCCTCCCTGCGCTCTGCAGCTTCCTGAAGGGAGGCTGTGGTGAGGAGGGGTTTGGCCTCTTCTCCCAGGCAACAAACAGGATCCGAGGAAACGGCCGCAGGTTGTACCGGAGGAGGTTTGGGTTGGACATGAGGAAGAACTTTTTCTCTCAGTGGTCAGGCACTGCAATGGCTGCTCAGGGAGGTGGTGGAGTCGCCGTTCCTGGCAGCGCTCAAGGGGATCAGGAGCTGCAAGACACGGCTTAGTGCTTGTGGCAGCGGTGGTGACAGGAGAATGGTTGGCCTGGATGATCTTGGAGGCCCTTTCCACCCTTGTGATTCTATGATTCTATGAATTCTCTATGATTCTGCGTGGGGCGACCACTGAGGCCCAGAAGCCTTTGGTTCTTTGTAGGATGAACGTCGGCGTGGCACACAGCGAGGTGAACCCCAACACGCGGGTGATGAGCAGCCGTGGGATCTGGCTGGCCTACGTCATCTCGGTGGCGGTGCTTCACATCATCCTGCTCAGCATCCCCTTCTTCAGCATCCCTGTGGTGTGGACGCTCACCAACGTCATCCACAACCTGGTGAGTCACGGCTCAGCTGCTCCCTCACAGGGCCACAGTGCAGCTGATGTTTGTCAGCTGTGTCACAGAGTCACAGAACAGTTGGAAGGGTTGGAACAGAACTTGGTTGGAAGGGACCCAAGGATCACGGAGCTCCAATCCCCACCAATGCAGGGCCACCAACCTCCACATTTCAGAGCTGCCAGGCTGCCCAGGGCCCCATCCAGCCTCCAACACCTCCAGGGATGGACGGGGCATCGCAGCCTCTCTGGACAGCTGTTCTGCCCCTCACCGCTCTCACAGCACACAACTTCCCTGACATCCAACCTCCATCTGCCGTTCCTCAACTTCATTTCTCCTTGTCCTGCTCTCATCTCCCCTTTCAGCACTGCTGTGCTGGGCGCTGCGCCTTGTCCCCAGGTATGGGAAGTGCTGGGGCTCAACGAATGCTTCCAGACCCAGTTCTGTGGAGAACCATTGCTGACAGAGGTTCCTTGGTCTGGGAAACAACTGTGAGAGCACACAGCACATTTCTGTCCCATGGCTTGTCTCTGCACAGAGCTCTCAGCTCTCTCTGCCTTTCCTCCAGTCCCATGTGCTGCTGTTGCCTTCTCACCTCTTGCTGAGACACAGGCCAGGCTGCTTTGCCTCCGCCTTGCTCTCCTGGAGCAAAAACTGAGTGCAGCCCCATCTGAAGCTCTGTGCATCCCGGAGCTGCCCAGCTCCGTCTCCTTGGCTCCGTCCCAGCGTTCCTGCTGCCTGTGTCCCCATCCTGCATTCACCTGCTGCCTCCTTTCACTTGAAACCCACAGGTCATGTATTTGCTGTTGCACACAGTGAAGGGAACGCCGTTTGAAACCCCGGACCAAGGCAAGGATCGCCTGCTGACGCACTGGGAGCAGATTGACTACGGGCTGCAGTGCACCTCCTCACGCAAGTTCCTCAGCATCTCCCCCGTGGTGCTGTGAGTGCCCTTTTGTGCTGAACGAGGCGTAGGGGAGCGAGGCAGTGCCCTAGGAGGGCTGCTGCTGGTGCATTCAGTGCATTCAGTGCATTCAGTGCATTCAGTGCATTCAGTGCATTCAGCGCACTCAGCCTTGGCCTAGACAGGTCCCGGAGTTTGGGAAGTTCTCTCAGCTGAGAGGTGCTGCGTTTTATACAGCAAACAGCAGCGATTCAGCCAGAACGGCTGGTTTGGGGAAGCGCAGGGTGGCGCAGAACTAACCTGCACCTCTCTCCCTCCCCAGTTATCTCCTCACCAGCTTCTACACCAAGTACGACCCCGCGCACTTCATGATCAACACCGCCTCCCTGCTCAGCGTCCTCCTGCCCAAGCTGCCCCAGTTCCATGGCGTGAGGGTCTTTGGCATCAACAAATACTGAGCCCACGCTCCCACCGTGCCGCGCAGAGCTTCCCACGGGATGGCAGAGCTGGAGGTGGGCGGCTGGGCAGAGCTGTGGGGAGGATGCAGGAGCAGGGCTGGGCGCGGGGCTGCCGTGCAGTTTGCATGCAGGTCTTTTTGCAAGGGCTTTTTTGGCAAAGTCCTGCGTCTCTTAGGAGTGCCTCACTGAGGCCTTCTCTCTTGGTGCTTTGGTGAAGAGGTGAGCGGTGGGGCTGCATGGAACGAGTGAGGCGTGTTGCATGCGTGCTTCCCTTGGGGTAAAGCCCTGCGTGGCAATGGGGAAGCACTCAGAAGGGGAGAACTGTTGACTGGTGGGAAGAGTAACCACTCCACGCCTCCTTTGTCTTCATGTTTTGTACATGTCCGTAATAAAGAACTCACAGAGCAGAGCAGCGTCCTCACATGAAGGGAAAGCAGCAGCCCAGTGCTTGCAGCACATCCTGCACGGCCCCCGTTGCCCTTCCGGACTCCTACGGTTCAGCTGGTTCCAGCAGTGCCACCGCCTATGGCACATCAGCTTAGAAGCTCCCTGATTACTTTTCAGTATATACATCCATTTAAAAAAGCAACAACAACAAAAGAAAAAACAACAAAAAATAGATTTTATTTGAAAGAAGAGCCCTTGTAGTGCCCAGCAGAGCACCATCGTCCCCGGCCAGGGAAAGTCCGTGAGTGCCGAGCCGGGCCTCCACGCGCAGCCCTGCACAGCTCAGCGCTGGAAGGGCCGGCGCACCTTCTTCCTCCTCTTGTGCTTGGTGTCACTCTTGGGGGCGGCCCCCTCGGTCCTTGTGGTCCCAGCTGTGGCCCCCTGGGGAGCTGTGGGGGCAGGGGGAGGCGGGAAGCCCCCAGGCACCTGTCCTGAGGTCCCTTGGAACACGCGGGTGAAGAAGTCCTGCAGGTCGGCGGCAGAGCTGGGGCTGCCCTTGGAAGTGCTCCTGCTGGTGGGAAGCAGAGCCGGGTGGGAATCCGGGGGTCCCAACGCAGCCCCGGTGCCCGCGCACAGAGCCCCCCGCTTTGCCCAGCCCCCGCGGTTCCCCATCCCGCTGCCAGCTCTCACCTCTGCCGCCCGCCCGCGCCAGAACTCCGCACCCCGAAGGAGATGTGGTAGGGGACACGGTGGGTGTCCGGGCAGATCCCCACGCGCTGACAGCCAGCCCACTCTGTGGGGAGACACGTGGCGTCGCGGGGGGCTCGCGCTCACCCTGCTGACGCCCAGGGACGCGATGCGCCCACCTGTGATGTCGTAGACCTTGCCGTCCATCACGGCAAAGTAGGTGATCTTCAGCCCCAGCAGGCTGGACTCAGCCCACAGGTCGCCCTCCTCGGCGGGGTGCAGCTGGCTGCATTCGGCGCAGTAGCGGGCGCTGAGCGGGTCGCGGTCCATCTCAAACCTCCTGCAACAGCAGCGCCATCTCAGCCCCCAGCGCGGCTCTTCAGGGACGGCCTGGAGCGCTGTGCCTGCAGCCGGAGCCCCGGGCCCTACCTGTGCTTGCCCTGGCACTTGCTGCACATCATGGTGTTCATGGCCTCCTTCAGGTCATCCTGCAGCCGGCTCAGGAACTCACTCACCGATCTGCTCAGCTCGCTCTCTGCCATCCTCTTGCTGTGGCCGCCGCAGGGACAGAGCCGTGGTCAGAGCCCTGCGTGGGGCCAGCAGCCAAAGCACCTCCGAGACGCGAGCTTTGGGGCAGGAACTGGAGCGGGCAGCCCCCCTTCTCCCAGCAACCCACCCCCACAGCAGCACACTCACATCTCGTACTCCTTCCTCTTCTCGGGGCTGCTGACGATGTCCCACGCCGCTCGCAGCACCTTGAAAGCCTCCTCAGCTCGCGGGTGCTCACTTTTATCCGGATGAACCTGGAAAGCACAGAGGACTCAGCGCTGCATCCCAGCGAGGCCGCGAGCAACGCGCAGCCACCACGCACCAGCACGGCCAGCCGGCGATAGGCCTTCCTCAGCTCCGCATCCGACGCCGTCATTTCCACTCCCAGCACCTGGAAGGGGTTCAGCTCCTCCTCGGGCACCTCGGCCATGGCCAGCAGCCGGGACACCTCCTCCGCGGAGCTGCCGGGAGCTCCCACGTCGCAGCCGGGCACGGCATCCCCCGTCCCGCAGCCCGCCCGCAGCTCCTCGGGTGCGCTTCGCCACCTCCGCCAACGGGCCCAGAGGCGCCACCAAGTCCCATTCACCCCGAGGAACCCGCGCGTCCGGCGGAGGACGGCGGAATCGAGCAGCTCCGCCAGCCGGGTCCTGCCCAGCGCGCTCACGCCGGCGGCCAACAGACGCCAGCAGAGCCGCAGCGCGCCCAGCAGCAGCACGAGGAGCAGCAGCAGCAGCGCGCACAGCATCCACAGCAGCCGCAGCGCCAGCTCGCCGCCCGCCCGCAGCCCCCGGGCCGCCCTCAGGCCGACTCGCCGCGTCCATCCGCGCACGCCGCCCGGTGCCGTCCCTCCTATCCCGGCGCTCAGGCAGGAGCACAGCGGGCTCAGCGCCGCTTCCAGCAACGCCTTCAACCGGGCCCCGCCGCCCCGCCGCCCCCGGCCGCTCTCCTCCTTCTCCTTCGGGGCGGAACGCGGCCGCTGTCTCCTCCGAAGCCTCCGGGTCGCCCTCCCCGGGTCCTCGTCGCCCTCCTCGGGGCCGGGCTCGGTACGCCGGCGGCAGCCCAGAGCGCAGGATCCGTCCCGGGGCGGGGGAGCCCGGGGCGCGGCTCGCTCCCCCCGGCAGCCGCAAGGAGCGGGCCCGTCGGGGGCCGAAGCGCCGTCCCCGTCTCCTTCCTCGTTGCCGTCGTCTTCGGGCGGTTCCGGCCCGCAGTCCCCGTTCCAGGCGGCGCTGCGCGGGGGGCTCCGGGCTGAACGCTCCCGGCCGCCGCCGCCGCCCCCCGCGGCCTCCGGTGGGGGCTGAGCCATGGCGGCGGCCCGGGCCCTACGTCACCGCCATCGTCCCCGTTCCTGCAACCGGGAGCGGGCTCAGCGCCGCGGGATCGCCGCCAGGGTTGGGATCCGAGCCGGGGAGGCCGGCGGGCACGGGGGAGAGGAACGGCGGCCGCCTACGGCGGTCGGGGGACGAAGCGGAGGCTCCGCGGTGCCGCCGCCCGCCGGGGCCGTTCTCACCGGTGCCGGCGCGGGGGGGGGTCCGCCACCGCCTCCCGCCCCCCCCCGGGTCCCTCACGCTCCTCACTTCCGCCTTCCGCCCGCCCGCCGCAGCCACCGAGCTCACTTCCGGGGGCGTGGCCCGACGTCGTGCGTCACCTCCCTCGCCACGCCTGCTAACGGCCCCGCCCCTTTAACCCCTTCGTTGCCGGTCTCGGAGCCCGCCCGGTGCCCCCCGTGCGTCTCGGGACGCCCCGAGGCGCCCTGGGAGACCCGCAGCGCTCCGTGCGACGCCTCGGAGGACTCCGCGGAACCCAAACCGAGCCCTAGAGCACCTCGGGGTGCTCCTCGAGTTCCTCAGCGTGCTCTGCGGGGTGCCCTAGAGGACTCCATGCACCCCCCCGTGCACCCTAGGGCATCCCAGAATATTCCCCGAGCTCCTCAGTGCCCTTTGGGGCGCCCTAGAGGACTCTAAACACAACCCCCCGTATTCCTTAAGGCATCCCAGAATACTCCCCGAGCCCCTCAGTGCTCCGTAGGACACCCTAGAGGTCCCCAACATCCCCCTGTGCGCACCCGCGCATCCCATAATACTCCCAGAGCTCCTCGGTGTGCTCTAAGGGGCACCCAAAGGCTCCGCACTGCGCTCTGTGCGACTCTGAGCACCCTCCCGATTTACTGCAGGGCTCCCCCAAAGCTCCCAGTTACGCCCTATGGCCCCACACAGCCCCCCCCGGTGGGGTCCTCCGCCGGCCCCCCTGCGACGTGGCTGCGATGCGGCATTCGGGCACCGGGCGGCGGCCGTGAGCCGAGCGGAGACCCGTCCCGAGGTCGGTCTCCGAGTGTCGGGGCACGGGGATGAAGGGATGGAGGGAGAGATGGAGAGATGGAGGGATGGAGGGGTGGAGGGATGGAGAAATGGAGGGATGGAGGGATGAAGGGATGAAGGGATGGAAGGATGGACGGATGGACGGATGGACGGATGGACGGATGGACAGATCGAAGGATGGAGGAATGGAAGGATATAGAGGGATGGAGGGATGGAGGGATGTGGGGCACTGGAGCGCGGTTCCCTTGAGAGAGGGTTTAAGGCAGGGGGTGGTCAGGGGGCACTGTTTTCAAACAAAAGAAAGACTTTAGGGTAAGATCCATAGAGCACAGGGAGGCAGATGTATGTACACTATATACAGAGGCACAGGTGGCATTGAGACCCCCCTGCCCGCCATCCCTCCTCTTCTCTCATCCATTGGAAATGATGGCAGGTGGAGATGTGTCACCAAGGAGGGTGGGGGTGAGGGCAAAGGCATCGAGGGGGACAACAAAAACGTGGGGTCGGGGGGGGAGGGGTTGCCTGCAGAGATGGGGGGGTGGAACTCTTTGGTTTCGACACTGTGGCTGCACAGGTCTGCTGTGTCACACCCAGCAATACCCTCCCACCCCTCCGGAGGAGCACGGCACCCCCAGACCAAGGAGGGCTGTGTGGTGCGTCCCCCCTCCCCCCCCAGGCCACACACCTGTGTTAGGTGGGGGACCCCCACACCTCTCCCCAAAGGCACTCTGGCCCCACACATCCCGCCTGCACGCCGGGTGCTCCTCCCCCTTCCCCCCCCCTCCAAACTCAAGAGAGGGAGTTGAGGAAGTGGCTCTCCCCAGCCAAGGTGCTCAGCATGGAGCTCATGTCACCCACAGCCATGTTGGCACCGCCGGGTGCCGGCAACAGGAGACCCCCAGTGGGGCTGGGGGGGCCGGGCAGGAGCGTGGAGCTCTCTGCATCCTCCACAATGGCAGCGAAGTCCAGGTGAGTGTTCTCCAGGTCCAGCGAGTCCAGGCTGTTGAATGCCTGCTGCCCCGAGTCTGGGTAGAAGCAAGAGCTGCCTTTGTTGCCCCCCAGGCTCCCAGTGCAGTGCCCGGGACCCCCACAGCTTGCAGCGGACGGACCCTGAAGCTTGTGGCTGCCTTTGCCCACCTGGCCCGGGTAGCAGAGCAGCGTGTCACCGGGCACCTCGGGGGCAGGGTGGACGGGGGGCAGACGCAGCCCGCGCTGGGGGTTGGCACCTGCTGCCTCATAGGAGGGGTTGGGCTCTGCCAGGTTGCCCCCATAGCCCACGCTGTTCTGGTGTCCCGGTGGCTTGGCACCGCTGGGGGGATGCGGCATCATTTCAGGGTTAAAGCACGGGGGGCTCAGGAGGTGGGGGTTCTCCAGCAGCCCCTGCAGGTGATTCGTTTTGGGCTGGTAACCGGAGTATTTGGGGCCCAGGTAGGGCGGTGCGCGCGTGCCCTGGTACTGCCCAGACTCACCGCCCAGCCCCATGCCGGCCTCGCCAGCCCCGGGGGGCTCCCCCCACATCAGAGCCTGCTGCGCCTGCACGTAGCTGCGGACCATCACCTCTTTGGCCTGCAAAGTGGGGGTGTGGGCTCTCCTCCCCCGCGAGCTCAGCACAGCCACGTAGCTGCTGGGTGTCTGCTCCTCGGCCCGGTACCCGCTCACGGTTTGGCCGAACGTGGGCTGTTGTGCGGCTTTGGCATTCTGGCACGGAGTGAGGGCCGGGGCCGGCGCCGAGTACCGCTGCTCAGATTTGATCTGCAGGCAGTTCAAGCGGTGCCCATCAGAAAAGCCGCCATCCTGGCACGCGCTCATCAGCCTTGGGTGCTGCACACAGTGGCTGGGCGGTGGGTACGGAGCGGTGTGACGGTGGCAGTGCGTCTCAGCCATGGCACCGACTCCCGGCTGCCCAGAGCTCAGCTCCAGATGACCGCTTGGTTGGGGTTCCTCCCACTGGGGCAGCACGGCCCCGCTGCCAGCTCGCAGGCCGGGGAAGTGCTGGTTCATCTGGCACTGCGGCAGGGAGAACTCGGGCTGCAGCAGTGCCTCCTCCATCTCTCCGTGCCCACCCGGGTTCAGCTGCATTCCCCCACCCGGGGTCCGCGGAGCGCTGCCGTACAGACCCCCACACTGCAGCTGCACGTTGGCCCCCTGGCACGGGAAGCTTTCCTCAGGGTAGTTCAAGAACGGGTCCATTTCCAGCAAGCCGGACTCCGCGCCAGGTGCGGGGCCGTCGGCGTTCACGCTCTCCAGGTAAACATTCTCACTGATGCTGGGGGGGCGCGGGGAGAAGACTCGGAGCTGGAGGGCGGCGTCGGAAGCAGGCAGGGGCTGCAGGGCAGCTCTGCTCCCTCCCGGCGCGCTCACGTTCCCCGCGCTTTTAAAACGCTGCACTTTGGGCACAGCGTGGCACTGAGGGTCGGCGGCGGTCCGGGCCGGGTCGCTGGCCCTCCTCGCCCCGTTCCCAGGCACCAGATGAGGGTGAAGGCTGCTCACGTAGCGCTCGTTGGAGCTGTGCCTCCGCAGCAAACCGTTCGTAAAGAAGGGGGGCACGGCCGGCTCGAGGCAGTCCCCGGGCAAGCCGCCGTGGCCGCCCGTGGGCAGCGGCTCCACGCTGGGCAGCGGGGTCGGGGGCGGCCCGCCCGTAGCCGCGGCGTATTTGGCTCTGAGGCGGTAGCGCTGGGCCGGGCTGAGGCCGCCGACACCGGGCAGCGCTCCGCAGGGGTTGGCGCTGCCGGAGCGCCGCGGCTCATCCGGAGAGACCCGCTCGTAGCCATCCGAGCATCCCGGCATCGTCCCCGCCTCGCCGGCCGGGTTTGGCCCCATCAGGTACGGGGACGCGGCGGAGGAGCGGCGGCTGACGGTGTAGGCTGAGCTGACGGTGCTGGTGGCGCTGCTGCGGCGCTCGCTCGGTGGAACGGCCAGCTCTGCCGCCGACAGATCCGCGATGCGGCGCTGCGATGCGGCCGGCGGCACGCAGAGCCCGGGCCCGTCTCCGGGCGGACCTGGAAGAGAAGGGCAGTTACGCCTCCAGGGCCACCGCACGGCCGGTGCCTGCGTGACCCCGAGCTGAGCGGCGCGCCCGACGCACTGGGAGGAAGGGAAGCCGTCCAGAGGGAGCCGGACGGGCTGGAGAAGTGGGGCCACGAAGAGCTGATGGGGTTCAGTAGGGCCAAGAGCGGGTGCTGCGTTTGGGTCGGGGCAAAGCCAGGTGTTGCTGCAGACTGGGGGAAGAGCTCGAGAGCAGCCAAGGGAGGAAGGGCAGCTGTGTTCCGGGCTGCTTTAAAAGAGGGGCGGCCAGCAGGGACAGGGAGGTGATCGTCCCCTCTGCTCGGCTCTTGTGAAGCCCCATCTGCAGCGCTGCGTCCAGGCCTGGGGCCCCCAGCACAGGAAGGACGTGGAGCTCTGGGAGCGGGTCCAGAGGAGGCACTGAGATGAGCAGAGGGCTGGAGCAGCTCTCCTGTGAGGAAAGGTTGAGGGAACTGGGCTTGGAGAAGATAAGGCTGTGGGGAGACCTCATGGTGGCCTTCCAGTGCTTGAAGGGAGCCTATAAACAGGAGGGGGAACAGCTGTTTGTGAGGGTGGGTGGTGATGGGACAAGGGGAATGGTTTTAAAGTGAGCCAGGGAAGGTTCAGGTGGGATATGAGGAGGAAGTTTTTCACACAGGGTGGTGAGGCACTGGCACAGGTTGCCCAAGGAGGCTGTGGATGCCCAATGCCTGCAGGCATTCAAGGCCAGGCTGGATGTGGCTCTGGGCAGCCTGGTCTGGTGGCTGGCGACCTGCGCACAGCAGGGGGTTGGACCTCGGTCCTTTTCAACCCAGGCCATTCTATGATTCTATGAAATGATTCTATAGGATTGAAGTAAAAAACAGGGCACAGCTCCCAGTGTGTGCGCCAGCAGCTCCCTGCTGCACACCGCATCCAGGAGGTCTCACCGGCTCCAGGGATGGCCGGCAGATTCAGGCCCTTGGTAGCCGACGGCTTCCTCATCTGCTTCAGCTTGTCAATGCGAAGGTTCTCAAGCTTCTGGAGGGCCATCAGCCCCGAGGTGCCCATGGGCTCCCCGGGCACCACCTCCTCCAGCGTGGACAGGTCCTCGTAGCTGCCCCCCGTGTTGCCCGTCATCTCCACGCCGCTGTCGTTGTTGGTGGTGCTGCCGAGGGGCGAGCGGTCACTGCTGCACGATGACTGCCCACCAGGGCTGGGCTGTGGCTTCTGGGGGCGGACCAAAGGAAAAAGAAGGGTCAGACAACCATTAATGCAAACCGGGATGCAAACCGACTTCACCACCGCCAGCAGCCCCTGGCTCCTCACCGAGGCGAAGTCAGGCACCAGCAGCTTGCTGTCATCCTTGCGGATCTCAGCAGGGCCGTTGGTGTTTTTCTCCTGCTTCATGTCCTGCGGTGCCCCGGAGGCAGGCAGCGTGTGGCCAGGCACCGCACTGCCCCGGTGCTTCTTGGTGACGTGGGCATCGGGGCCGTGCACCGTCTTCACGTGTTTGCGCAGGGAGCTGGGATCCGTGTAGCGCTTGGTGCAGCCCGGGATCTTGCAGATGTACGGCTTCTGTGGGGGGAAAAAGGTGCAAGGAGGGGTTAGGAGTGGTTGGACGTGATCCTTGAAGGTCCCTTCCGGTGGAACCGCTGCGTTTCATTCCATTCCAAACTCCTTCCAACGAAGGACCAGAATCCCCTCCTCATCCTCTCCAGTAGATCTGGGAGCTGAGGAAACAGAGGGTGGGAAGGACAGAGACCGGATCCCTTTGTGGGGTGTTAGAGGTCATAAAGAGGAAGAATATAAGGACAGAGTGTCCCTGCATGGCGCGGGGATAAAGGGATCCTGGTGGGTAACCTCGGAAGAAGGGAACCTGGGGATCTATTACAGTGGGCAAGAAGGGAATCAAAGAATCATAGAATGTCTTGGGTTTCAAGAGACCCCAAGGATCATCAAGCTCCAATCCCCTGCCACATGCAGGGCCACCAACCTCCACATCTCATGAGAAAAAGTCCCAGGGACCAACAGCAGCCCAAGGGGAACCCAGAGGGCGGCAGCCCCAGATGTACCTCATTGGAGTGGGTGCGGTTTTGGTGCTTGGCCCGGTCGGAAGCGTTGGAGAAGGCTTTGTTACAACCCTCGTGTTCGCACACGTAGGGTTTCTCACCCGTGTGGGAGCGCAGATGTGTCTTGAGGTTCTCCAGACGGGAGTACGCTTTGTTACAGCCCTCAAACTGCAGGGGAGAGCGGAGCAAAACACAGCTCAACCTTAAACAGACCCTGCATGACCACAGCGCGCTGCCCGCAGCCCCTTCGCCCTCCTGACCCGTGCCACGCTGCACCCCCACCCGCCACGCACGCCTTGGCTCCAGGCGCAGCTGTGCCACCACCGAGCACAGGGCTCTGGGCTTCGGACCAAATTGCTCCGCGTGCCACCAGGCTGCCGACCAAGCCGCCTCATTCTCCAGCCCCGAGTCCCCCGCAGTGCCACACGCCGCCCTCAGCTCTGCGAAAAACCCCGTCCCATCTCACCGTGCACTTGTGAGGCTTCTCGCCCGTGTGACGCCTCATGTGCACCACCAGCATGTACTGCGCCTTGAAGGGCCGCTGCTCCCGCGAGCACGCTGCCCAGTGGCACACGAACTCCTTCTTCTCCCCGTGGATGTGCTCGTTGTTGATGTGCTGGGGAGAAGAGGGAATCACGAGGGGCACGGGGGAGGGCACAGAATGTCAGGGGCAAATTAAGACGAGACGTGGGAAAACGCGGATATGGAGGGAGAGGGACGGGTGGGGGAAACGCTGGGGGAATAGAGAGAGGTCAGATGGCGTGTGGAGGAAGCGGAGGGCACTGGAAGTGGCTGGGGGCTAACTGGGGGTGGCCAAGAGAAGATATGGGGGTCATGGAGCGACTGAAGGGAGGCACGGAGAAGAAAGCAGGGAGTTTGGATGCACCAGAGCTTCGGGAGAGCTGGCTCAGGGGTGAGGAAGGGCAGGCTGGGTGGCGTCCCTTGGCACACAGTATGGGAAGATCACAAAGAACTTGCCCAGGTGAAGAGGAGGATGCATCTCCCTCCCTTCCAACACCGCTCACCCGTGTGGTGAGTTCTAGAAGTGGTGGGGAGAGCCGCAGGTTCAGCCCAAGACAGGGCAGTCTGAGCAGGAGCGAGGGGTTGACACAGCGGCACGTCAGCCAGTGGCCCGAGCACAGGGTCGGGGACGTGGGGCGCCAGGTAGGACCTAACTTACATGCACCAGCTGCTCCTGCGTGTCAAACTCCTTGGCACAGCCATCCCAGTAGCAGTTCGTTTCATAGATGGTCTCAAATTCGGGTTTCCCATCCTCCTTCTCCAGATCTTCCCGAACGCTGAGCATCCCCAGCAAGGGGTCCTGGAGGAGCGCGGCTGGGTGAGAACTCCAAGGCGGGATTCTGTGTCCTCCCTGCTCCTGGGAGCGGCACAGGGGAGAGCGTGGAGCTGTTGGGAGCAGGGGAGTCCAAAGGCCTGGGGAGTACCTGTGTGCCTGCAGAGGCTGGACTGGAGATGTCACCCTCAGATTTCTCCTCTGCGTATTTGGCTGTCAGAGGGCTACTCAGGCTCCTCTCCAACTTCAGCTGCTGCAGTGGCAGGGGGAAATTGCAAAGCAGTCAGCAGCAGGACGCCCACCCGTTACGTGGGATGCACAGCATCCCTGCAGCCCTGTACCTGGCAGTGTTTGAGGGGCCCACGAGCCGGGGTGTGATGGAGGAGCCCCGGGCGGGACGACAGGGTTTCGTGGGAGCTGCACGGTGGCAGGGGTGGAGTGTGGCTGAACAGTTGCCCTTGGCCCTTCTGCTGCCCCGGAGGGTTCTGGTACCCCAACGATGGACTGCAAAGAGCAAAAGGGATATGCAGGCGACACCAGCACAGGACAGGAGTTTGGGCAGGGATCTGAGCTCCCAGCAACTCCTGCCCTAGCACACCAGCCTCATTGCCCTCCCACTCTGGGATAACTGCTCCCAGTTTGGCCCCTGGCATTCCCCAAGCTTGGCAACAGCACTCAGGTTCCTGCACTCAGAGGCTGTCTGCATGCCCGTGAGTCGAAGTCCGGCGCCCACCTGATGCTGCTGATGGAGAGGTGACCATAGGAGCCACTGGCGGAGGCGCAACGGGAGTTGATGAAGGCAACTAGGGAGTTGGGCGAGGTGCGGATCACCGTCTGCAGGTCAACGCTGGAGTCTGACAGGGGTGAGATGGACAGTGCCCGCTTCTTGCCCAGCTTGCCGGCACCACGGGGCGTTGAGAACCGCGAGCCTGGGACAGTGGCAGAGAGTGGAGGGCACCGCTCTTAGGATTGGTCCTGGAAGGCTGAAGCAACTGAAGCGACCCCCAAGGACACAAGCCCAGTGCTTTGGAGCCTGCAGGAGCACCCGGAGCTTGCTGGGTGCTGGGTCCAGACTGTGGCAAAGCTCAGAAGCATCCCTCCTCCCAGTCACAAACCCTAAGAGGTATCTGAAGATCTGAAGCCCTTGACACGCACCGACTCCTTTCTACAACCTAGACCAGCCCAAAATAAGTGCCCAGTCCTTTTGGCCGACAGCAGCCCCTGCCTGAGCCGACACAGATTTCCCTATTGATAGCAACAACTCTGTCGCAGGAGGGATCCCTGAAGCCCCAGCAGCTTCAGCCCTCTCAGCTCTGCCGGAGGCGCCCAAACCCCTCATCAACCCCTCACTTGGAGCACGGACTCACCATCAGCACCACCCGGATGCTCGGTGCCGGGCACCAGCCCATAGCCATGGTGACTGCTGGCGAGGCTGGGCGGATGGCACACCGAGAAATCGAGTCCTGGGGGGGAGGGAGGGAAAGGAAGGGTGAAGGGTGTGAGAGGGAGACGCCGAGCCTCCCGCTGAAGGCACGCGTCCATCCCTGGCACCGCGCATGCTGGGGGAGCTGTGACCGACCTTGCAGCGCCGCTGTGCCCGCAGAGGCTCCGTGCAGCGGCCGCGGGCAGCAGTGCTCAGCGTAGCCGGGGCCCTGAGGCGTAACGGGGTTGAACATGGCACAGCGGGGCCTGCCCGGCCTTCAGGGCCGCGTCTGCTCCTCGCCGAGGGGCCGGCGCCGGTCGAGGCCTGCGGAGAGCAAAGCCCCGGCCTCGCGTAGGCTCGGTGCCCGCAGGGGGCGCCGCGGCGCCGCGCAGGCAACGCCCGGGCCTCGGGGCCGCACGGGCCGCTTCCCGAGCAGGCCGCAGCGCCCCGCAGGCCGAGGCCTTCCCACTCTGCCCACACACAGCCCTGTGTGCCCGGCCAAAAGGCCCGGAGCTTGGGAGAGCAGCCCCGGGGTTGGGGAGCAGCCAACCTAACCCTAACCCTGCGTCCCACAGCTTGGCGCACTCAGGATCCCGGGCAGAAAAGTGCACTCAGTGGAACCTCACCACAGACCCATCAGATGTGGGACTCCTGTCTGCCCGCCCAGCTGCCCCTCATAGGGCATCCTGCTGCTGCCCATCTGCGAGCAGACATCAGTTCTGCACTATGAGAGCGGTGAGGGGCTGAAGAGCTGCCCAGAGAGGCTGCGATGCCCCGTCCATCCCTGGAGGTGTTGGAGGTTGGGTTGGATGGGGCCCTGGGCAGCCTGGGCTGCTGTGAAATGGGGAGGTTGGTGGCCCTGCATGGCACAGGGGGGTTGGAGCTCTGTGATCCTTGAGCTCCCTTCCAACCCAACCGTGCTGTGGTTCTGTGAGCCCCTCACTCTGAGGACTCCCCTCCTCCCCAGGACCAGGGCAGCTTTCTGGACGGGGCACAGCTGTGAAGCACGGCTGGGGCTCATGGTGTGCGCCTGGAGGGGAGCAGGGGCTGCTGCCAGGGGAGGGCAGCACGCAGAGCCCGCATCCCTCTGTTTCTGGTACAGATTTAGATGAAAAATGGCCTTAAAAACGATCCAGTTTCCAGCCTGTAAAAATTGCAAGCCCTGACAGCCGCAACAAGAATGGAAGGCACAGACGGATGGAGCCGCTCTTGGCCGACGGACCCAGGCTGGCATCACGGTTGCAGATCACTCCCAGCCCTGCCCTGCCCGCGGCTCCCCGCCCTGCCTGCGGGCCAAACCCTGCCCCGTCCCACCTACGCAGCCCACGGGGCTCAGCCCTGCCTGGAGCCCGGGCCCCGTTTCCACCCACGGCCTCGGCACCAGCTCCCAGCCCACGGCTCTGCCCCCACCGTCCTGCCCCAGGACCCCCATGGGTTTGCGAGAGAACCAAGGAGCGGGAGAACGGGCGCACGTGGGTGGCACTGCTTCCAAGGCCCCCTCCGCCTCCCCCGCGGAGGAATTGCCCCAAAGAAGGGGGCTGGGGGAGCGGGAGCCCCTCACCCTGCTGGGAAAGAGCTGGGTTGAGTTGGGAGCACAGGGGTGAGGGGGGCAGCGATTCTTCCGCATGAGTTGCCCCTTTGAAAGCTTGTCTAGGGGCTTTGTGAGAGTGTCAGGCAGGAAGAATGGAGGGGGGGCCAGCAGGGCAGCACGGTGGTGGGGCTGGGGGCAGCAAAGGGAAAGACAGGAGGAGGAGATGGAGGAGATGGAGGGGAGGACGGGGGGCTCTTACCTGTGTGCTGCGCCCGCGCCGTGCAGCACGGATGGGGGGAGCAGCTCCAAGGGACGCCCCTCATGTTGCCTCTACCCCAGGTGCAGCATCTGGCAAAGACAGGGTGGGAGTTCCTCAAAAAAACGTTGTTCTGTGGAGTCAGGCACAGCTTCCTGCAGTACACGGCTGTGCAGACATGTGCGGGGGCATGAACACGCTTGCACATACACACACATACGTGTAGTCGCCTGCACGCGTGAGCATGCGCACACCTGTGTGCAGACACAAACTGCGTGCTCACATGGGTGCGCAGATCTCTGCGTGCACGCCAGCACGCTCACACGTGAGCGCAAACACATTTGCACGCATACATACATGTACACACGTGTGTCACCGTGGTTGCTGGGCTTCTGTCTGCATGCAGAGCACTCGGGTCTCGTCAGGGTGCAGCGGCGCTGGATCCGTGCACCTGGGGTGGGGGGACACAGGGTGAGGCGCTCAGCGTGCTTTGCTTCCCCTGCTGCAGCTCAGGGGGGCTCATGAGACCCCCTCAGGCCGCCCCCCAAGGGGAACTGGGGGAACGTGGTGTTCAACCGAGTGTGACACGTGTGTGTGTGTCACATCATGTGCGACACGTGCGCGGCCCCCAGCACCTCTTGACCTGCAAAGCACGCGTGCAACAGCACACAGCATGCACACGGGATCTGCACGCGTGTGCACGCTTTGCACGAGCACAAGGGCACACGGGGTGCACGCGGCATATCACATCCCTGCCGCCCCATAAGTGCCGCCCCATAAGCACCAGCATCGTGTGCCACGTGCCGCATGGAGGGCCGGGAGCAGCGCAGTGGGTCCCCACTGCTCCCCCCACCCCGTGGGTACAGCGGGGGGTCACAGAACGCCGCCGGCGGTGAAGGCTTTGGAGCACCAACCAACGGGGGGCAATGGGGGCCCCGGCTGCGCGATGCTCCCCGTGGGGTTTGGGGGGGCGTCCCGCACCCCAGCAGCCTCCAGACTGAGGAATCCGGAGCGGGGCCGGGGGACGCGGGGAGCCGATGGGATCCATGCCGTCATTCCCTCCCTCCCCCCCCACCATCGCGCTCCCCTCCCCAGCGCCGCCGCCGCCGCCGCCGCGGCCCACCCAAGTCGCAGCCCATGGGCATAAATCTGAGAGCAGGGCGCAGGCGGGATGGAGGGAATCTTCCCCGGCCGCCTCTTGCCAAGAAACTCAAACTGAAACACATTCCTCCTCCTCTCTGCCAAGAAAACACGGATCGCAGCCAGCAGCCGGAGCAGGGCTGGCTCCGGGCGCAGCAGCGCCGCGCAGAAGGGGATTGGGACCGGTGTCCCCCCCCGCCCCCTTCCCCCTTCTGCTTTTTTCCTTTTTTTTTTTCCTGCAAACACGTCTGATCGCCGTCATCTGGCTCCAGTTTGTGGAGGACAGGAGAAACGGGGGGGGAGAGAAAAAGGGGGCAAAGGGGCACCGCGGCCCACAGCGCTGAGGGATGGGAAAGGGATGGGAGGCAGAGGAACGGGCGCAGAGGCCCGTAGGAGAAGGGCAGAGCTGCACCCACCGCAGCCGAACCTGCAGGAGGGACGATTTGGGGAGGGGGCTCGGCAGCATCCCCAGCACCCCCAGCCCCGGCGCAGCCCTGGCAGGGTTAACAACCCCGGAGCCCCACGGCGGAGGAATGCGATGTCAGGGCTGGATTAGCGCAGCGCTCCCATCCCGGCGGAGCTGTGTGTGGCACAATCCATCACAGCGCCCGGCGTGGGGGGTCCGGGGGAGGGACCCTGCGTGCGCTGCTGCCTGCGTGTGTGAGCCCACCCTCGGCCGTGTGTGTGTGTGGTGCGTGTGCACGTGTGTGCCGGGGGACTTTTTTGGGGGGGGGGGGGGGGGAGAGAGGTTGGCGTGCAAACACCCGCACGTGTCTGCGTTTGCACGAGTGCTCGTGCACATCCACGAGTGTGTGCGCTGAAGGGGTGATGCTGCGCCACCCACCCCAAACTGCCGCGGGGTGAAGGAACGAGGTGGGGCTCAGAGCCGGGGACCCCCGCCGCACGTTGTCGTTCCTCCCCCTCCCGCCCCAGTGCAGAGGCTGGGACCCCCCCCCCACCCCCCCGCCCAAGGCACCCCCAGCCCTGGACAGGCAGAGCCCCGCACTCGGCACAGCGCGGATCCCGCAGCCCTGGTGCTGCGACCCCGGGTCAGCTGTGCGCCCGATTGGTTTCACCCTGCGCGGCCGAACGCGGCCATCTGCCCCCCCCCCACACACACACACACAGAGCGGCTCTGCGGACACAGAGCTGCGGGGCCGGGGGGGCGGCCGTGGGGGCGACGCTCCACTGTGCCGGTGGGATCCCAGCACCAGGGGTTGTGTCCAAGTCCCCGCAGAGCCTCCACCCCCCTCCCCCCCCCGCCGCCCATCCCCCCTGGAAGCGGCTCCTCCTGCATCGATTCCTCCTCCATCCCCGGCAAAGGCACCGCTCACAGCCCCACACCGACCCCGCTGCTGCGCCCTCAAAGCTCATCGCTTCGGGTTCAGGGGCTCTGAAAGGGGACGGTGGGGGGTCACGATCCCGGGCGGGTGGGTGTGCGATGCAGAGCTCATCCCACGGTGGTCCCCGGCCTGGAGCCAGTGGCAGAAGTTCCCAGCAGGACGCACATCCCCACTCCTTTTTCCTCCTCCAGCCTTTGGCGCGCCGATCCCACACCAAAATCCTCCTCTGCCGCATGCATCGCTTTACCACGAGGGGCCTGAGGCGTTCCCCCCCCCCCCCATCCCCGAGCAACCCACGGGACCCCCCACCCCAACACCACGTCCCCATCTTCCCCATCCCTCACTCCCACGTGCATCCACACCCACGGGGGGCCGTGCAGCGACACGCTCACACCAGCTCACACGCGTGTGCGCACACTGCAGGTGACCCGAGGGCAGGGGGGCTGCGGGGGGGGGGGGGGGGGGGGGGGGGGAGGCTCACAGCTCTGTGCCCCCTGTGGGGCAGCCCGAGCAGCGATGCTCAATAGGTGGTCCCTGTTTGCTTTGGCCCCACACGTCCCAGCCCTGCACGCTGCTCCCATAGAGCCGCATCCCTGCCCCGGGATGGGGTCCACAGGAGGGGTTGGGGAAGGGGGCAGGGGGGGGCTGGGGAGGTTTTGGGGTGAGGAGAGCACAGACACAGCGGTGGCTGTTGGAGGAATTTTTATATTTCCCCCTTCACGGCGCTGGAGGGAAACGGCGCAATGGAACATGTGGGAGCCATAAACGTCCAGCCCTGAGTCGTGGGGCAGCCCCTCCCCACGGCATCGCCCCCCACCCGGACACCCCCGGAGCAGGAGGTGGGGCGGCGGGTGACGTGTGTCCTTAGGTCACCCTGAGCCGTCCCCACCGCACGGCTCCATCCTAAAGGACTCCTTGGGGTTGGGGTCCAAGGATGCTCAGCACCCGGGAGTGGAGGGGGGATCGTTAAAGCATTAAAGGTGCTGCCCTGCAATGCGTAGAGCCGCCCTCACCGTCCGCCCCATCAGCCACGGCCGTGCTTCCCTGCACCGGGAGTGGAGGTCTGGGGGGGATGAGGGTCTGCACCCCACATCTGGGGCGCTCACGCAGCCCTGCCCCATCCTCAGCCCCGGAAGCTGAAACCTGAAGCTGTTTTTGCTGCTGTTTCCCACTCCACGGCAGCTATTTTATCAGCTGTTCCCGCTGCTGTTCTGCAGCTTCTGCAGGGCCGTGGTGCAGCACGAGGACCCACGGTGCTCACCGAGAACCCCTGCAACCTTTGCTATGTGTCACATCCCCTCTGCACAGCTGGAGGAGATAGCAGGGGAAACTGAGGCACGTGGGCCCAGGAACACAAGGGTGGACGGCTGTGCAATGCACGCAGGTACGAGCGCACACACGTGGCTTCACACGTGCACCCAGGGCTGCTTTGGGTGCAGATTGCTGCTGCTCAGACCGACCACCGCCCCCCACATCAGCACCGACGGAGGGCAGGACGGGGGGCACGGAGGAAGGCAAAAAGCAGTCCCAGCATCCTTTGGTGACGGTCAGGAACGGGCTGATTCTGCCCCACAGACCCTCAGTGCTCTGGGAATGCCCAGGGAAAGGCGTGGAGCGACACAGCTGGAGCGCTGCAGAGACCCCATAACGTCCCACAGCAGCACGGGGGGGTGGGGGGACACAGCAGTGCTCTGCCACCCCCCGCCCCACAGACTGCAGGCAGAGCTGCTCCTGGATCTGTGTTTCTGGAGGAGAAGCTCCATCCATCCACTTCCTCCTCCCTTCCCTCTGCTGCCCCACACCGAACCCACAATGCAGCCACTTCCACCTCTCCTTGCTCCACATGTGTGCCATTGCCCCACTCCTGCTGCTGCCCCACATCCCAGCTCAGGACCTCCTGCTACCCCTCCCCCCCGCAGTTCATGCAGGGCCCAACGTTGGGCGCTTCAGCACAGGGGGCACAATTCCGTGGAAAAACATTTCCTGAGCATCCCTGAGCACGGGGGTAGCAGCGTCCTTAAGCCCTGACCCCCAATTGGGGCTGACGGGAGCCACAACCCCAACCCGGAACTCCTTGGGGGTGGGGGGACAAAAGGGAGGCAGCAGTGGGGGCACAGCAGGCGTCGGGGCCTTTGCCAGCGGCTGCTCAGAGTGATGGGGGGCTCGGGGGTGCCCCCATTCAATGCGCCCCCAGAAGGGAGGGTCGACCCCCGGCCGAGTGCTAAGTGATGTGGGTGGGGAAGCAGCTCTGCCCTCCCGCAGACTGGGGAGGGGGGGGGGTCCCGGCACAGACGTTTCTATGGCCCTGCTGTGTTCTGCATTGGAGGGGGGAGCAGCGCAGCCACCCGGGGAACCCCTCTGTGCCATCACCGACCCCCCGGCCCGGGCGATGCTCGGGGCTGTGGAGCTCGAGGCGCGGTACCGTGCGCTGCTGAAGTGACCCAAAGTGACCCAAAGGAGTCCAAAAGAGTGAAGGGTGGGGAGGGGGGGGGTCGGGACCCCGCAGCAGCCCCGCGTTCAGCTCGAGGAGCCCCGGGACCGGGCGCTGCGTCACCGGGGGGCCGAGGCAGCGCCTGCTCCTCTCCGGTACCGGGGATGAGAAACGGCCCGGAGCCGGACCGCCCCGACCGCCCCATCCCTGCCCCAGCCCCGTGGGGGGGCACGGCGCTGCCCACCCCCCCGAAACCGCGAGGGCGTGGGAGCCCCGCACGGCCCGAGCCCCGCTCGCAGTGCCCGCATCCCCACCTCCGGCCGGTGCTCCGCGCTCCGCTCCTCCCGGCGGCGGCGGTTCGGTCCCGGTGCGTCGCTGTGCGGTTCGGTTCGGTCCCGGTGCGGTTCGGTCCCCGGCGGGGCGGATCCCGGAGCTCAGGGTTAGACGGGACGGACGGCCCCTCTCCCCCCGAACCCCACCGGGCCCGGAATCGCGGTCCGCCCACACCGAACGCTGCGGGACCCCGCGGGGGCGGCGCGTCCCGGGGCAGAAAAGCGGCGGAGCTGCGGGATTCAACTTCGGGCGGCGGCGGCGGAGCGGAGCGGCGTTCGGGACCCCAACCGGGAGCGCCGCGGTCACTCCGAAAACCCGGGGTGGATCCGGCACGCGCGGCCCTGCACACGCGCGGGGCCATCCCACGTGTGTGAGCGTGAGCGTGAGTGTGAGTGTGAGCGTGAGTGTGAGTGTGAGTGTGAGTGTGAGCGTGAGTGTGAGTGTGAGTGTGAGCGTGAGTGTGAGTGTGAGTGTGTGCAGCGGGTCCGTGCAGCCGTGCACCGTTCCAGGTGTGCAAAGGATCCGGGCACGCTCACAGCGATCGCATCTGTGCAAAGGTGCACGCGGGGCGCACAAAGCACCGTGTGCCCGGGACCCCCGCACACGTGCACACGCGCGGCTTTGCACACATGCACGCACACGCACACGCGTGCACAGCGTGCCGGGTGCCGGCCCTGACCCCAAACCCTGGAAGGGATGAGACGCCCCCCCCCCCCCCCCCGGCTTTGCCCACACTGTCAGCCTGCGGCTGGGGCTCCGGGCCTGCAGCCCCTTCCTCTACACGGAGCACGGAGGTCCCGCAGCCCCCGTGCCACCCCCCCCCCGGTGGGGGCTGCGATGGCCCCGTGTGCCCCGCACCCCCCCCGTGTCACCGCGCATATGATGGAGGGGGTGGCTGCAGCGGCGGCAGCGCAGCGATGGGGGCTCGGTGGGGGAGCAGAGGTGGGGGTCGCCGGGTTGGGGAGGTGATTTCCCCACCTGGGGGGGCGCTTTCCCTTTGGGGCCGCGTCCCTTTGCTGTTTGTTTGCACTGCAGGTTGGTCCCCGCGCTGTCACGGCGGTGTCACAACGCCGTCCCGATGCGCAGCTATTTCGGGGAAGGCGCCCTTTGCCCCCCGCTCCCAGGCAGAACGTGACAGCGCGTGGCAGTGCCAGCAGGGCACAACGGGGGGGGGGGGACAGACAGCACGACTCCCCCCAGCCCCATTCCTCTTCCCCACAGCCCACCCTGAGCCCCACGCGCCCTTCTGGGGGGGTTGGCAGACTCCAAAGCCTCTCACGGCCCCCCCAGGTGGCGCCCAGCACGGCGCCGCGGCGATGCCCACTCGCACCCCGTGGCTCCCCGTCCCCACTGCGCTCTCGAAGGTGCCGGAGCTCCGCGCTGCTGCTGACCCCGCGGCCTCTGAGCGGGATTACCCTCCGCATTAGGGATCCTTGTCCTCCCCGTGTCCCCGTGTGTCGGCACGCACCGCTCTCCCCGCGCCGTATGGCACCCCTGCAGGACGCGCTGGCCATAACAGGGAGCCGCGCGCCTCGGTTTCCCTCTCCACTGCCGTCACCCGGGACCCGCCTGGATGTGGGGGGGGTCCCAGAGCTGCCCCCCAACAACCACACCGACGGTGCCCGCTGGGTGCGGGGGGTGGAGATCCCTCCTGCACCAAGGGAGGGCCGCCAGAGGGTCCCTGTGGGCTGCGGCCGATTGCCGCCCTCAGATCAGCCCCAACGGAGCGCCAAGGTGCTGGGTGCAGTGAGAGTGGCCCCCCCGTGCCGTTTCGTAATGCGCTTCAGGGGCTGAGCAGCTCTGCTCCTGAGCTGAGTGACCCCGCTTAAGCCAGCAGGAAAACCCCCCCTGCCCCGCGCACGGCGTGGGGCAGCGCTGCGCACCCCCTCCCCACCCCAAACCCCCCCGTCGCCCCTTCCCTTGGGGTGACGCGCGCCCACCAGAGCCGGGGCAGCCCGTATGCAGGGATGCGCGCACAGACCCCTCCCCGCCCCCCAGCCCCAGATAATCTCGCCCTCCCGTTTAGGAAAGTCAAAGCGGCTCAGAGCGGGGTGGGATGATCCACGAGGATTAGGGGCTGAGAGGTACCCCCAGCCCCGCGCTCACTGTGGGTCAGCATGTCAGTGTGTCAGTGAGTCAGCACCGGCTGTGCAGCATCCGCGCCTCAGGGCAAGGAAAAGCAGAGCCGGGCGGATGCTGGGATGCTGCAGGGTGGGAGCGAGGAGGCTGCGGATCCACGCGTGCCCGGCCCAAAGCCCAAAGCGTCTGCATCCCTGTCAGCACCTGCGCGGGGCGCCGCCCCGGTCTGCAGTGCGGGGTGGGAGCAGGGAGCGCGCGGATCTCTGCCTTCTGGCCCCAACCCCACACCTGCATCTCAGCACCTGCGTGGCGTTGCTTCATCGGCAGCGTGCACGTGTGCCCCAAAGGCCGAAGCATCGGAGAAGGGGGGAGGGAGGGGGTCAGCTCTGCCCCTTATAGGGTCATTTTGGGGAGCGTGCGCCGTGGCCGTGCTGCCCCACAGCCCTTGGGGGGCTGCCCGCAACGCGTGGCTGATGAAAGCTGCCCTTTGTCCGCCCCAGCGCGGGGCCAAGTGGGTTTGTTCCCAGATAAAACGGCCCCACGGTGAGCTTTGAGCGGCGCTTGCACAACGAGGACCCAGGGTGGCCCGGTGGCATCGTGCAGGGATGAGAGGAGGGCATCGCCTCCCACCCCAGGATCTCCCCAGCCTCACGCTGCCTGCGATGCTCCCCACCTCTTTGGGCGTCGCTGGACCGCGGTGGGGCGCTGTGGGGAGGAGGGGGGTCCCGGGATGATGAATGGGGAGCTGCGGGACTGGGGAGGTCAATGAGGGGTGGTGTGGAGGGGGGCTCTGCTATTTGTGGTGGAGTCCCGAGGTTTGGGGGATGGATTTGGGGTCGTCCTCCCCTCCTCGTGCGGGTGGTGTCAGGAGAAAGCAGAGAGACAGAGCCCGGGCGTCGCATCTCCACCCGTTTATTGGGGAAAGCTGCACCAAAGTGGGAAAATAAATTAAAAGCACGGAGCGCGTGGATGCATTGCACACATGAGCACCAGAAAGCGAAGGCAGAGTGTGGGTTCTGTGGTGGAGATGTGGGGGGCAGGGGGGAGAACAGAGCCCCGGGGGGGTCCCTATGGCTGCAGAAACCTCTGTGGGGAAGTGGGGATGGCTGCAAAACCGGAGGTGCAAAGCTTTGTGTCTTTTATCTCCACCTTTAGTGCGGCCTCAAAGGCAAAGTGTGAGCAGGAGCTCCGTTGGGAGGAGCTGGGCTGGGAGGGAGCTGAGATGGGGGGGTTCACACACAGACACACAGACACACAGACACACAGACACACAGACACACAGACACACACGTGGGGTTTACACACGTGGGGAATGGGGCTGGGAGGGGACAGAAACCCCACACGCAGCTCTGCATCCTCCTGGGGCTGAGGGCAGCGTCTCACCACTGCGCTTTTAGGGCTCCTGGCAGCATCTCCCCCTTCACCCTCAGCTTTTAGGGCCATGAGTGCATCGCTCCCTGACCCCAACCCCAGCCCGCATTTGCAGCAGTGGGGCAGAGGCGCAACAAAAGCCTTTCAGCCCCACTCCGGCGGAACGGAACCGCTCCCTCCCCGCTCCCTCCATCGCACCGCAGTCCGGGGGGGGGGGGGGGGGTTGGGGGTCTCCCCGTGGCAGTCCTGGATGTGGGGGGGCCCCAGAGCTGCCTCCATCAGCTGCACCCGCACGCGTCCACGATCATATCGGGGATGTCGGTTTTGACGATGTTGCTGTTGCGATCGAAGTAGAGGAGCGACAGGGGGCGGCGACGCGTGGGGACGCAGCACGAATGGGCGGCCGTGCGCACGTTGTTGGCTTTCACCAGGCTGAGCACGGCGCTGTGGAAGGACGAAGCCATACCGGGGCTGCCCGCAACGTGCAGCGGGCACTGCCCCACGCAGTAATTGAGCTGGTAACCCTCGGGGCTGATGATCCAGTCGTTCCAACCGATGGATCTGAAGTCCACGTAGTGATCCCGGCGGCAGCACAGAGAGGAGTCGCGGCTGCACCTCAGGCTGCGTTTGACCACGCGGTGCTCCGGGTCCCTCAACGACGCCGAGGCCACCAAGAAGGGCTGACGGGGCCGAGTGGCGTTGGAGGCGGTGACGAAACCTCCGCCGTCCCCGGAGCTCTGCAGGTGCAGCCGGAGGGTTCCGCGCTCCGCCCCGAAGGAGCCGCGCAAGGCGGGGAGGATGGAGAAGGTCCTCCAGCCGCTGCCCCGAGCGCTCAGCCGCCTTGCGCTCAGCAATACGCGGCGTTCCCCCCCGGTGTCACCGCGCCCCTCCAGCAGGGAGATGCTGAGGGTGACGTTGGTCACCGCGCCGCGAGGAACGCGCACGTAAAGCCACAGCTGGACCTGAACAACGCGCACGTCCTGATCCGGAGGGGGGGAGAGGTGGAAGCGCAGCACCGTGCCGGGGGAGGACGTGGGCTCTGCGGGGAGAGAGGGGAGGGGGTGAGCGGTGCACCCGCATCTCCCTTAGGGCTGAGATCCCACCTGCAACCGCCCCCCCCCCCCCCCCCGTCCTTCGGTCCGTCCCGCCCCTCCCCGAGGATGCTGCACTTTGCGCGCGTGTCCACGTGTTGCTTCAGAAGGGACCCGTCCCGCTCTGCCCAATGGAACGGGCACACAGGGGGACAGCGGGGACCGGGGGACGCCCTGACCCTGATCTTAACGCTGTCCCTCCCCGCGGCCAGCCCTGCAGCCCTGCTCTGGGGCACCGTTCCCGTCCCTGCAGCCCTTCATCCCCTTACAGCCCCCGTCCCCTTACAGCCCCCCACATCCCTTCAGCTCCAATCCCTGTGGCCCTCAACCATCTCTGTCCCCCCCACCCCCCCCGGCCACCATAAATCCAAGCCGAGGATTTTGTGCACATGAGAGTCCCTTCAGTCCCCTCCCCACTGCTGCTCTGTCCTCATCCATCGCGGGGGGGGGGGGACGGACACAGACAGACAGACATCACAGTGCCACAGCACAGGGACCCCCGAGGGAGGGAGAAGGGGAAGACGGGGTCCGTCTGTATCATTGAGCCCTCCCAGCAGCGCCGGGGGTCACGGACCGACGGTTCCATTCCAGTCCGGGCTCAGCCCTCCTGGACACCCCCACCCCACCGCGAGGATCCCGGGGGGAAAGGGGGGGGAGAGCAGCGCTGCGGTGCTCGGGGCTGCGCCTCCCGGGCCAGTAATGGGGTCCCGCACCCACAATGGGGTCCCGCACCCACAATGAGGTCCCGCACCCACCTTCCTCCGCGAAGCTGATGATCTCAAAGCGCCTCTCATCCTCGGGGGGGTCACTTCGTCGGGGCCCTTCCGCCTGCAGCCTCCGCAGCGCCCGAGCCACGGCAACGCGCGGCACCGCGTGGGCGATCCGCGGCCTTTCGCGGAGCCTCAGCCCGTCCAGCAGCTGCCGTTTGGCCGCCTCTTCCAACAGCCGCCGTTCCGTTTCGGCCCCGCACGACGGGCACCGTTCTGTCGCCCCGCACAGCACCGCAGCGGCGAGCAGCCACGGGAGCGCGCAGCGCGTCGCCATCGAACCGACGGCACGGACCGGAACGGAACGGGATCGCCGCGCCGCCGCCACCCGCTTTGGGCACCTGCGAACGGGGGCGGACCCGCAGCCCCCCCGCCATTGGACGGAGCACCGCCCGTCCCGTCGGGCACGGCCGGGGCGGGGGATTACCGGGATTAAACGCCCCCCCCGCGGTGAGGTTGGAAGGAGGCTCCGGGGAAGGGGCTCCGGGAGGGTTCACACGGCCCCCACCCCCCCCCCGCCGCCCCCATCCCGGGCTCCTCTGCTGTGTTCCTGCCGAGGGGGGGCAACGGCGCGCACGGGAGTGCACACGTGTGCGCGCTCATGGGGTGTCCGTGGAGAGCTGCGCACGTGGGGTTTGCATGCACGCGCACGCGCTGCGCGCTCCCAGCTCAGCATCTGCCTGGGGATGGAGATGGGGGGGAGGGGGTCCGCGCAGCCCCCAATGGGGCAGTGTAGAGCTTATGGGACTGCCCCCAGCACAAGCATTGCCCCCATGCACTCCGCAGGGCTGTCGTGTCCAGGACACAAACAGCCCCCTATCCCCATCCGTACCCCCATCCCCATCCCCATCCC